>NC_044299.2:191774-433368 GCF_004027225.2 Strigops habroptila | reverse complement strand
AAATTACCTTCTTCTTCTTCTTCTTCTGGGTCTTCCTGCTTGCAGAGCTTTGTAGAAGGGCCTGGAGACAAGAAGGGAATGTAAGGAGTGAGGAAGCCTCTGTCCTTCCCGGATGGAAGGAGGGGGTCCTGCCCCTCTGCTCTGTGGGACCCCCCCCGCAGCGCTGTTGTGGTGGCCTCAATGTCAGGACATGGAGCTGCTGGAGCGAGGCCACGAGGATGATCCAGCAGCTCCCGGATGGAGCCGGGTTGGGAACATTGGGGCTGGAGAAGAGAAGCTGCGTGGAGACCCCAGAGCAGCTTCCAGGGGCTGGAGGAGCATCTCTTCCCCTTGGAGATGCTGAAGGGAGCATCTCCAAGGATGCTGCGGAGGGACCTTCATCAGGGATGGAGCGATGGGACGAGGGGTGATGGGTTCAGACTGGAACAGGGGAAGTTCAGGTTGGAGATAAGGAAGCTTTTCCCCTGTGAGGGTGCTGGGACACTGGGGTGGGTTGAAGGGAGCAGGTTTGGATGCTCCATCCCTGTCCAAGGCCAGGCTGCTCTAACAGAAGCTGCCCCTGCCCGTGGAACTGGAGCAGCTTTAAGCTCCTTCCCAGCCCATTCCATGGCCCCATTCCCAGCCCCTGACGTGCTGCAGCTCTCGGGAGCTTGACACCAACCTTCAGCTCCCCATCCTGCACCTCGAAGTCGGACCTGTAGAGCTCGGGCTCGAAGGGGCCGCTGGTTATCCGCATGGGGCCGTTGGGCATTAACAGCACCGTGAACTTGAACTGGGCCACAAACTCCCCTGGAAGAACGGGAACGGGGTGAAGTCCCCCGCAGCCCCACGTCCCATCATTCCCAACATCCCTGCGCCCGTTGCATGGAGCCACAGGCAGCACGGAGCCGCCAGCCCTGCGCGGGGAGCTGCTCCCCCGCCGCGGCCTCATCTCCGCACTGGAACGATCCCAAACCGTGATCCACGAGGGGAAATCCCGGGTGCTCCATCCGTGGGGCTCCGTCCTCCCAGCACCAGCACTCACCTTCCTTCTCATAGAGCACGTTGAAAGGCTGCAGCAGCTCGTGCTTGGCGCATTCCACCACCCCCATCCTGGCCTTCTTCTCATCCTCGAACGCCCTGTGGAGGAGGCAGAGCTCAGCCCCTTCCCCACAAACCACATCCCAATGATTCCAGGCTGGAAACTCCCTTCCCTTGCACCCCCCCAGTGAACCTTTGCCTCCAGAGAGTGGGTTTAAGGCGGAGAAGAGCCCGTTGGGCGCGTGTTTGGGGCCACCCCTATGAACAGGGCGCGCTGCTGCCTTATCCCTCTCTCTGTTCACTCGGAACCCAATTCCCAGCTCCCAAATCCTCAAGTTTAAGCCTCCCCCGTCCTTCCCCCGCCTCCCCCGGCGCAGGGGGGAGGCCGCCTGCGGTACCTGAGAGTGAAGGGCATGGTGTCGAAGCGCCTCTCCACCTCGCTGAAAAAGGCACGGGAGGTTTTCATCTTCAAGCCGTACTGTTTGGAGGGGTCCCTTTTGTAGATGGTGGTTCTCTGCCCGGCGTCCTTGGCCTGCGGGACACGGAGGGAGCCGGTGTTGGCGCAGCTCCACGGGAAGAGCCGCGGCGAGGGCCGGGACGCGCCGGCGCCGCGCTCACCTTGCCCTCTCCGCTGCTGACGAGGACATCGACAGCGTAAACTTCGTGGACCTCAAACTCGGCTTTTTCATGGTCCTTCCTGCACGGAAAACAAGGGTTCGGGGAGGCAAAGGCTGGCGAAGGACACACAAAACCCCCTCCACAGCCCCAGGGCCTCACACAACGGCCGTGGAGCGGCCCAGGCTGCAGAGAGCTGCCCCTGCCCGCGGCCAGGGCTCGGGAGCGCTGCTTTAAGGTCCTTTCCAGCCCTGTCTGTGGTTAAAGAAGCCCCCGGAGGGCTTTGGGAAGGGCCAGGAGCGCTCAGCACCACGCGCTGCAGCGAGCAGGGGGGACAGGAGCTGCTGCTGCTGCCCCAGCACAGCCCCATTGCTCCTCCTGCCCCTGCAGAGGCCTCGCCGGTGAGGGCTGGAAGGTCCCTCAGCCGCTCCCATTCGGCTCTTTTCCCTTATGGACATGACCCCCCCCCCCCATTGCCAAGTGCTGGATGTGAAGCTTTCAGTGTGAGCCCTCATCCCATGGGATGAGCTGCTGGGACGCAACGGGGTGACCTGAGCACCGCCGGGAACGCCGTGGGCTGCAGTGAAGCTGGGCAGGCTCAGCGCCAGCGCTCGGCTCCTGCTCACGGAGCAGCCGCGCTCGGTGCTGGCACCTCCAGCGCGGAGCCGGAGGGGAACCAGGAGAGCCCCGGGTGCCAGCAGGGAGCTTCCCGGGACACGGAGCAGCGGATAACAGCGTGCCCCCCCCCCACCCCCCCGCCCCCCCGGGGGGACGCTCACTTCTGCTGGTCTGTCGGGTTCTGGATGATGGTTTTCTCCCCGTCGATCACGTGCTGCTTCAGCTGGTGGGACAGCATCCCTGCCGCGAGAGAAGCCACCAGCACCCTGAGGAGCTGCCACCAGCACCCCGAGGAGCTGCCACCAGCACCCCGAGGAGCTGCCACCAGCACCCTGGCTGCTCAGCACCACCGAGCCCACGGGGAGGAGGAGGAGGCACCGCGCCGATGGGACGCAATGGGTCGGAGGTGAAGCCGTTGCTGAATGTGCACCCAAGGGAGGCTTTGGGTGCTTCCCCCCAAGCCCTCAGCCCCCAAAAGGGTGTTTTAGGGGCTTTGCTTCAGCTTTCCCTCCAAAGCCAAGCGGAGGAAGAGGCCCCGGGGGCTCTTCCTGAGCCACTGATGGTCACTCATGTCCTCCAGGGCCCAAGCCAGGCTCCAGCTCCTCCCCTCAGGACCGTGCTGCCAAGCAGGAGCTCCCCATCCTCAGCTTCAATGGGGGTGCAGTGCAGGAGCTCCCCATCCTTACCTTCAATGGGGGTGCAGTGGAACGAGTGGGCTATTTTGTTCCAGGCCTCTGTCACTTGTGTGTTCTGCAGGAAAGACACCAGAGAACCCAGTCAGGATGGAGAACCCAAGCCCCAAACATGAGTTTTGGGTGACACGACAAGGTTATGGGATGGAAGCAGTGACTTTTCCAACCACCCAGTGCTCCAACGCCTCCAAAAGCAGCAGGAACAGTGACAGGCTCCTGGGTTTAATCCTGCCCTGGCAAAACCAGCAGGGAACGGGGGGTCAGACCCTGCTGTGCGCAGTGCTGGTGGCCTCAGCGCCAGGACGTGGAGGTGCTGGAGCAAGGATGATCCAGCAGCTCCCGCATGGAGCCAGGTTGGGAACATCGGGGCTGGAGAAGAGAAGCTGCTGGAGACCTCAGAGCAGCTTCCAGGGGCTGAGGGGGGCCACAGGGATGCTGGGGAGGGACCTTCATCAGGGATGGAGCGATAGGACAAGGGGTGATGGGTTCAAACTGGAACCCGTCAGGTTGGAGAGAAGGAAGCTCGTCCCCGTGAGGGTGCTGGGACACTGGGATGGTTGGATGGAGCAGGTTTGGATGCTCCATCCCTGCCCGAGGCCAGGCTGGAGCAACCTGCTCTCGTGCGAGGTGGAACGGGATGACCATAACCCCCTTCCCACCGCATCCCATGGGTCCGATCCTGCCCGGCCGGGCCCGGGCAGCGCCTGTGCTCACTCACCTGGTTGCCGGGCTTCACCAGGCGCAGCGCGGCCTCGGCGCAGAGATGAGCTGCTTTGATGACATCAGCTTTCCGGCCCGACACGGGGTTTTCCTGCGGGACACGGAACAAAAGGGCTTGGAGGGGAGTTTCCTTCTGCTTTATCAGCACCCGGAACACCGGGCCCCTCACACCAACACAGACAGTGAGGGGCTGGAGCAGGGGCTGGGGCACAGTGTGATGGGGAACGGCTGCGGGACCTGGGGGGGTTTAGATGGAGAAGAGAAGGCTCAGGGGGGGCCTTATCGCTCTCTGCAACTGCCTGACAGGAGGATGGAGCCGGGAGGGGGCTGGTCTCTGCTCCCAAGGGATGGGACAAGAGGAACCGGCCTCAAGCTGCACCAGGGGAGGGTTGGATGGAGACCAGTGGAAGGGGCAGCAAAACCAGTCTGCCCAGTGCTCCCGAGAGCACGCACCCGGCTCCTCGGGAACGGCGGCAGCAGGTCCCTTCCCAACCCACCTTTGAGGCATCTATGACAAAACTGTGTGCTACATTCGCTATGAAGCCATCGACGTGGACTCCCAGGTCACTGCAAGGCAAAGGCGGCTCGTTACAAGCTCAGGAAGCTTCTAGAAGGCTCCAAATCCAGTTCTTTAACAGGGAATTCTTAACTCCCTGAGCAGGAGCAGGAAGCCAAGAGGGAATTCCGAAGAGGCAGAAGGAAAACACTCACATTTTGACCAAGTCTCCGTCTTTGAGGATGTAATCTTGGTCACTCTTCAGGGGGGAGAAGTGACAGACGCAGTTATTGACTGATATACTCGTTGGGAAGGCAATACCTACAGAGGGAAGAAGGAAGCTGCCATCAAATCCCGCAGCCTGGAGCAGAGCCATGGAATGGGATGGCTTGGAAGAGCCCACAGAGCTCCTGCAGCTCCAGCCCCCAGGGACACCTTCCAATGGAGCAGGGTGCTCCAAGCCCCTGTGTCCAACCTGGCCTTGAGCACTGCCAGGGATGGAGCATCCAACCCTTCTCCGGATCACCCTGATGTCCCAAGGGAATGCGCTTCCCAAGGCATTCCCTTGGTTTTCTACATCTTAACTGGATTTGGGAACAGCCAACGATGCGTGAGCCCAAGGAGCCCTTCCCGTGCTCTCCCCCATTCCCAACGGCACCAGGCAACGGGACAACCCCCCCCCCCCAAAATCCCTTTGGAAAAGCCTCACCTTTTTTCATTTCCTTTTCCTTCTTGAAGATCTTGCCGGTCTCCTCCATGATCATGGAATCTCCCTTCTCGCACAGGCACAGAACCGACGCTCCCGAGTTGGCCGCTTCCAGCACCGCCCGCAGGACCCCTGCACCCAAACACACACACGGAGCTGCTGGAGCCCACCGAGAGCCTTAAACCCCGCAGGGCTCGCTTTTCCAAGCGGGAATAAGGACCCTGGGGAGGCAGGATCCATCCTGCTGTGGTTCCCATTGGAGCACAGGCCGCGGTTGAGGCTGTCAAGCAAAGCGCAACCACGGAGCAGCCACATTCCTGCTGGAGAAGTCACAGCTCCAGGAACAGGTTTGGGAATGCCGCTGGGACACGCGGCACACCAGAGGAGCGGGGATGGGAGGCTTCGCTGGGCTCGCGGAGCCGGCCCTGGGCTGCTGTTTGTCCTCCTCCTCCTCCTCGCTCCAGCTCCCAAAACATTCCCAAATCCCGGAGTCAACGCGTCGCTCCGGGGTCCAGGGGCTTGTTTTACCACCGGCCTCTCTGTTGGAGCAGTTTGTGCTCTGGGGCCAGCACCAAGAGCTCAAGGCACCAAGTGGAAACCTGGAGCCTTCTGCCTGCGGGATGGATGGAACCTCCAATCC
Source organism: Strigops habroptila (assembly GCF_004027225.2). Lineage (NCBI taxonomy): Eukaryota > Metazoa > Chordata > Aves > Psittaciformes > Psittacidae > Strigops > Strigops habroptila. The sequence continues at coordinate 427,861 of NC_044299.2, read as the reverse complement.
CTGCTCTCAGGAGGATCTGGGAATACCGGAAGGAGATGAACCCGCGCTGCGGGGCTGCAGGACACGGAGAGGAGCAGCCAGCGCTGAGCACCCCCTCCCTGCCCTTCCATAGGGCACTGCGAGCACTTTACACCACGGAAGCACCTCGCTCCTGTAAACACTCGCAGCATTCCCAAGCCACCACAATTCCATGTTTCTCTTCCCAAGCACCGCTCTTGGACCCGCTTTATCCCAAACAGCGACCTCCCTTCCCAAAGGGGAGCGTGCTGCGGGCTCCCTCCTGGGCGCTTCCCACTGGAGCCAAGCCTCAAGCGCCCGAGTCAGCAGGAATCCAGGCGGGACGCGCCGGGAAGAGCTCACGGAACCGGTCCCGTTGGCTGTCACCCCCCCGGGGGGGGAACGCGCCCCCATCAGGGCTTAAACAACAGATACAGGGATCTATAGGGGGGAGATGGGGGGTTTGGGGGTGCCCCACATGTAACACACACCCCCCCCCCCAAAAGGTCTATGGGGGGGGGGTGAAAGCCCCGAACAAAGCCCCCCCCCCCCCCCCCCCACCCCCGCTCCTCCTCCTCCTCCCGCCGCCGGTGCACGTGGGGCGCGGAGGCCACGTGCGGGCAGCGGCGGCCGCCGCCGAGCGAGGCCGGGGCCTGCGGGCACCGGGGATCTCCTCCCCCCCCCCCCCGTCCCGGGGGTATCCGGTACAACCGGGCCCTTCCCTCCGCGTCCACCGGCGTGTGCGGACGGACGTTAACGGAGACCGGGGGGCGGCCAGGCCTCACCCCCCGGCCCAGGCCCGCCGCTGCCCGCTCCGCCCACCCCCGGTCCCGGTGCCCCCCCCCTCCGCTCCCCTCCCCGTGCCCGTGCCCGTGCCCGCCCGGCCTTGGCCCGCACTCACGGTTGGCGATGTCCCCCCCCATCTTGTACTTGGTCACCACCAGGTCCTCGGCGATCGTCAGCTCGGCCGCCTCCTCCTCGCCCGACATGGTCGGAGCCGCCTCGGCCGCCGTCCCCCCCCCCGCCCCCGGTCCCCGGTGCGCGGTGCCGGTACCGGAGCGGCCGCTCGGGAGACCCCGGGAGCGCGAGGAGCGCGCGGGCAGGGCAGGAGCGCGGGCTCCGCGCGGGGCACGCTGGGAAGCCGAGTCCCCGCCCTCCCCTCACGGGGACTACAACTCCCGGCAGCCCCCGCGGCGCCGCGCGTTAAACACCCGACCCGGCTCGTTCCGCCATCTTCAACCTCACGGAGGACTACAGCTCCCAGCGGGCGCTGCGGCTCTCGCGAGATCCAACGTGAAGGCGCGGCAAGGGGATGCTGGGTAATGTAGTTTAATAGCGGCTCCCGGGTCTCATCACAGTCCCCGGGAGTCCCGGTATATACCGTTCCCCCCCCCCCCCCCCCCCAAAGCAGCAGCACCACTTTTAGGTCAATTCCTTTTATCTTTATTCAGCATTTACAAACACAATCCACCGGGGGGGGGGTGGGGGGTGGGTCCCGGTTACCCCTTCCCACCCCACCACCCCCCGCCCCGGGGCATCCCCCGTTAAACCGGGTTAAAACAACGCGAAAAAGGGATTCCCGGGAGCGGGCCGGGGCCGCGGGACACCCCTCGATGTGCCCTAAGGGGCTGGGGGCGGGCACCTATGTCCGACGGAACACCCCCGAGCTGCCCCATAGGGCTGGTGGAGGGGGGGGGGCACCCCCAAACCTTCACTCTGGTTCCAATAGGGAATGGGGGAACCTGAGGATGAGTCCGGGGTCCTCATCCCGAATCCCACCCGGACCCGGTGTCCCTGCACCTTCGGCTGGTGGGGGGGGGGGGGACACGACCCGGGGGTCTGGACCCAACAACCCCCCGCCCTTGCAGTGGGTCAGCGCAGCCCCAGGATGCTCATGTTGAAGCCGGTACCCGGGGAAGCCATTGGGAATCATGGCCGGGAATGGGAACGGGAGCACCCCAAGCCGCGCTGTGCCCCACTTTGGCTCATACCCCCGAGGGGGGGGGGCGGATCCTTCATATCCAATGTAACCAGACCCAATGGGGGGGTCCGGGGGGGGGGTCCCTACGTCCGCTGCGGGTCCGCTTTAGCGAAGAGGCGGCTGTGCCAATAGTCGGGGTTGTCGAAGGCACAGTCCGACGCCTCCAGGCTCCGCAGCGGCTTCATGGCGGGCGGGGGGCAGCGGCAGCCGGGGCAGCGCGGCGCCAGCACCGCCTCCATCTCCTCATAGCCCTGCTCCTCCTCCTGCTCCTCCGCCGCCGCCGCGGGGACCGGCACCGGCGCCGGGGCCGCCTCCCCTCCCGGCCGCATGTCGGTGTACCCGTCGTAGCGCAGCGGGGCCGCCCCACCGGCGGCGCTGCACAAGGAGCGGCTCAGCCGCGGCTGCTTGTTCATGTACTCGTAATCCTCCTCCTCCTCGTCGGCCTCCTCGTCCTGCTGCCCCCGGGCCGGGGGGGGCCCCGGCTCCGCGCCCACCTCCATGTACTCGTAACCCAGCTCCTCCAGCGACACCGGCCGCGGCCGCCGGTTCATGTACTCGTACTCCTCGTCCGGCGCCGGTACCGAGCCCGCGGCCGCGTCCGGATCTACGGGGAGGGGGGAAGACACCCTCAGCACTAAATGCTGAACCCCCCCACCATAGGCTGGAGCCCTAAGGCTGGGTACAGGCTGCCCCCACCCCATAGATACAGGACAACCCAAAGCCTACAAGGGGGAGCCCACACCTCGCTTAAAGCCTGAATCACCTGGGGGGGACGGGGACCCCCCCGTCCATGCAGCACCGTGGAGGAGGGACCCCGGAGGGACCTCTATAGGGTGGGATACCCCAACTCCTCAAGAATAGTCTCCCTGCAGCCCCATGGGACTCCCATAGGATGGGACCCCCAACTCCTTGAGTATAGTCTCCCTACAGCCCCATGGCAGGGGGACCCCAGAGCTGGCGCTATAGAACGGGACCCCCAACTCCTCAAGAATAGGCTCCCTGCAGCCCTATGGGACCCCCATAGGACGGGACCCCCAACTGCTTGAGAATAGGCTCCCTGCAGCCCCATAGCAGGGAGGGTTCCCTGCAGCCCTATGGCAGGGGGACCCCAGAGCTCACCGTATAGGACAGGACCCCCAACTCCTCAAGAACAGGCTCTCTGCAGCCCCATAGCGGGGGGGCTCCCTGCAGCCCCATGGTGGGGGACCCCTACGTGATGTGACCCCCCCTCTTTAAGCACCCCCCTCCCCCCCATGCCGCTCACCGCGGCCGGTGCCGTTGGGGCTCACGTAGCCGTTGGCGTCCTCCTCGGTGCCGTCGGGGCCCGGCGGGGGGAGGCTCTCTCGCTGGGACAGGTACGCGCTGTCCCCCCGCGAGCGGAGGCTGCGGCACAGGCTCCCCCCCGACAGCGACCCCCCCTCGGCCGGGTCCGGCTCCGAGGCCGTGCCGCGACCCTCCGACGACTCCGACACCGTCCGGCCCAGCGACCCCCGGCGGCTGCGGCGCAGGGGCCGGCATCCCCCGGCCTGCGGGCGCGGCGTGAGAGGGGGGCGCTGCGGAGCCCGGACCGCCCCCCCATAGCCACCGCTTTCACTGGCACCCACAACCACCCCCTGTGCCCCCTATGGCCACCTCTTTGCCCCCCTTGCCCTGGGACCCCACGGACACCACTTTGCCCTCCGTGCCCCAGCACCCCATGGCCACGCCCTTTGCCCCCCCTGCCCCAGAACCCTATGGGCACCCCATTTGCCCTCTATGGCCACCTCTTCCACACCGCCGCCAGCACCCCCCAGTCCCCTGCTTTGCCCCTGCCCTCTATGGCCACCACTTTCCCCCCCTCAACACCCCCCAGCACCCCCTTCCCCCCCCTCGGTACCTGGCGGCCGCTACCAAGGCCAGGCTGGTTCATGGGGATGTATCCGGCGGGGGGGCTGAGCAGGCTGGGGCTCTGCGGGGGGGGGGGACACAAGAAGGGGGGGTTCACACCCAGAGATGGGCCCATGGGGCAGCCCCACAAGGGGACCCATGGAGGGGGGGGGTGGCAGCGGGGTCTCACCCGGGCGCTGCTGCCTCGCGGCCGCTGCGGGTAGAGCCCGGGGCTGAGGCCGAAGGAGACGTCGAGCTCCTCCTCCTCCTCGTCCAGCTCCAGCGTCTCCATCTCATCCAGCTCCTTATCGCTGAGGGTCGGGGGCTCCGCGGGCGGCGCGGCCCCGCTCTCCTGCACCGGGCACGGTCACATCAGCGGCTACGGACCGGGCCCGGGGGGACCGGGACCGGGGGGACCGGGGGAGCCGGGCCCGGGCTCACCTTGATGACCAGGTAGCGCGGGGGGTCGCGGGCCATGCGGGTGAACTCGTTCGCCAGCTCCTTGAAGGTGGGACGGATGTTCTCATCGATCATCCAACCTGCGGGGACCGCGGGAGCTGCGGGGCGGGACCGGGGAGGGACCGGCCCCGGCGGGGGACGGAGGCAGAGCCGGCTATGGGGCTGGGGACACGGCCAGAGCCTGCTATGGGGATAGGGGCACAGCCAGGGCTCTGCTATGGGGATGGGGAGAGGGGCAGGACCTCCTGTGGGGATGGGGACACGGCCAAGACCCTGCTATGGGGATGGGGACAGGGGCAGGACCCTGCTATGGGGATGGGGACACGGCCAGGACCCTGCTATGGGGATGGGGACACGGCCAGGACCCTGCTATGGGGATGGGGACAGGGGCAGGACCCTGCTATGGGGATGGGGACACGGCCAGGACCCTGCTATGGGGATGGGGACACGGCCAGGGCCCTGCTATGGTGCTGGGGACAGGAGCAGGACCCTGCTATGGGGATGGGGACAGGGGCAGGACCCTGCTATGGGGATGGGGACACGGCCAGGGCCCTGCTATGGTGCTGGGGACAGGAGCAGGACCCTGCTATGGGGATGGGGACAGGAGCAGGACCCTGCTATGGGGATGGGGACAGGGGCAGGGCTGTGCTATGGGGCTGGGGACTTACACTTCACCATGACCATGTAGACATCAATGGTGCAGATGTGGGGCTGGGAGAGCCGCTCGCCCTTCTCCAGCAGGTCGGGCACCTCGGCCAGGCGGATCCCCGCATAGGGCTCAGCACCAAAGGTCATCATCTCCCACAGCGTCACACCTATGGGGACAGTCCCTGTGAGCCCCATAGCGCTATGGGGGGACACTGGGGCAGGATGGGAGGGGGGCAGTGCTCACCATAGCTCCAGACGTCGCTCTGGTGCGTGTACTTCCCAAAGTGGATGCTCTCCAGAGCCATCCACTTGATGGGTGTCTGTGGGGAGAGGTGGGATGTGGGGGGACATGGGGGGACACAGACCCCACAGGGGGTATGGATGGGACAGGACACCCATGGGTGGTGGGACATGGAGAGGAGGGGATGGGACACCCATAGAAAGTGGGACATGGAGAGGAGGGGATGCAGGGGGCATAGAGAGGATGGGACACCCCTGGATGGTGGGACACAGAGAAGAGGGGGTGCAAAGCGTGTGGGGTGCCCCATAGCACAGAGGGGGGGGGCATGGGGGTCCCCACCTTGACCTCGTTGTAGAAATACTTCTTGTCGTCGGGGTAGAGCAGGTCGGCGATGCCGAAATCAGCCACTTGGGCCTGGCTGGGGGACTTGAGCAGCACGTTGCGGGCGGCCAGGTTGCGGTGGACCATGCGGTGCTCCTCCAGGTAGTACATCCCCTGCGCAATGGGGTGTTATGGGGCCACGGGGCGGGGGGCCACCATGGGGGGACCCCCCCAGTGCAGGGACTCACCTTGGCCACCTGCACGCACCAGTTGAGCAGGAGCTGGGGGCTGATGCTGTCCCGGTTCTTGCGCACGTACTCGAGGAGGGAGCCGAGGGGCAGGAGCTGCGTCACGAGCTGCAGCCGCGGCCCCGGGCAGATGCCCAACAGCCGCACGATGTAGGCATGGTCCAGGCTGCCGATGGCCAGCATGTGCTGTGGGGACAGTGTCAGCATGGCCGAGACCCCCCAGCACCCATAGGGACACCATCAGCACCCATAGGGATCCATAGAGACAGCCCCCCCCGCACTCACGTCGGTGACGGCGTGGAAGGATTGCTGCCCGCTCCAGTCCTGGATCACCTTGATGCTCACCGGGATCTTGATGGAGTCGCCATCAGGGATCCAGATGCCCTTTGGGATGGACACTGCGGTGAGGGCTGCACCAGGCACTGGTTGAACCCCTCACCCCCCCACCATGGAGCACCCATCACCTTGTGCACGGTGCCGAACACGCCGGAGCCCAGCACCTTGAGCCGCTTCAGCTCGGACTCCTTGAAGATCCGGGCCAGCACCTTGTTGGCTTTTTCACTGGGGTCCAGCGGCTCCAGGCTCTGGGAGATGGAGATGGGAGAGGAATGGGGATGGAGCAGGATGGGGATGGGAGCAGGTGGGGATGGACGTGAAGGGGATGGAGCTGGATGGGGGCAATGGGGATGGAGGTGGATGGGAGCAGATGGGGATTGGAGCAGATGGGGATGGAGGTGGGGGTGATGGAAGTGGATGGGGATGGAGGTGATGGGGATGGAAGTGATGGGGATGGAGGTGGATGGGGACAGAGGTGGATGGGGATGGGAGTAGATGGGGATGGAGGTGGATGGGGATGGGAGCAGGTGGGGATGGAGGTGGATGGGGATGGGAGGAGATGGGGATGGAGGTGGATGGGGATGGAGGTGGTTGGGGATGGAGGTGGATGGGGATGGAGGTGAATGGGGATGGGAGGAGATGGGGATGGAGGTGGATGGGGATGGAGGTGGTTGGGGATGGAGGTGGATGGGGATGGAGGTGGTTGGGGATGGGAGCAGATGGGGATGGAGGTGATGGAGATGGAGGTAGATGGGGATGGAGATGGATGGGGACGGGAGCAGGTGAGGATGGAGCTGGATGGGAGCAGATGGCGATAGGAGCAGATGGGGAGGGAGGTGGATGGGGTCGGACCCCCCCCCGACCTCGCCTCTCTCCAGGTAGCGCCTCATCGCCCGCTTCTTCTGGATCTTCTTGCCGCGCAGGTAGAGCAGCGCGAGGAGGACGCAGGAGCAGGAGAGGAAGAGCCCCCCGACCACCATCACCGCGATCACCGTCGGTGCCTTCCTGCGCGCGGGACGGGGCCGGGGCTCAGCTCCTGCCGCCGGCGGGTCCCGGCCCCGCCGCTTCCCACGGCCCCGGCAGCAACGGGCAGGACCGGGCTCGGCTCCGCAGCGCCCACACGGGCAGGGAAAGGGCGCAGCGCGGGGCGGGACAGCCCCGTACGGTGCAATATAGCACGGCACGGCACCGGGCAACAGCGCGGCGCCCCGGCACCCCCGCGGTACCTGGACACGGGCAGAGCCTCCCCCAGGCAGTCCCGCAGCAGCGGCCCCAGGCACCTGCGGAGATGGAGACGGGGGGATGGAGACGGGGGGAGATGGAGACGGGGGGAGATGGAGACAGGGAGGAGATGAAGCATGGGGTGACCCCCCCGCCCCTCCGGGTCCCCAGCGCACCCGCGGGTGCAGTTCTCATGGCAGGGCCGACACTCGCGGCTGCTGTCGGGATACTTGTAGATGGGGCCGCGCTCGCCCAGGACGCCGTCGGGGCAGCTCTCGACGCAGTGCGGCCCGTCGCGATAGTGGGCGCAGCGGGTGCAGGTGTCGGCGCCCTGCGGGGGGGGAGCAGAAGGATGTGTGAGGACCCGCGGGTGGCACCAAGCACCGCGTCCCCCCCCCCGCCCCGGCCCGTACCGAGCCGTTGCAGGTGACATTGCCCTCGATGCGCTCGCACTCGGGGTGACACTCGAAGCACTCGCCCCCCTGCGCGAACTCCCGCGTCTCCCTGCCGGGACAAGGAGGGTCACCGGCGCGCCGGGGCACGGCACAGAGCCCCGCAGCATGGGGCACCCCACGGCGCGCCCCCGCAGCCCTCACCCCTCGGTGAAGCGGCACGTCGGGACGCAGACGCCGCGGCGGCGGTAGTGGCGGCAGGACAGGCACTGCGCGGGACCGGGGCCCCAGCAGCCCTCGGCGGAGCACAGCGGGTCACACACCTTCCCCTCTTGCTCTGCAGGGAGGGACGGGAGCAGGGCTCGGGCTCAGGCCACGCATCCCCCCATCTCCCGTCCCTCCATCACCCATCAGTCCCCATCCCTGCATCCCCCCATCACCTCCCGTCCCTGCATCCCCCATCACTCCTCATCCCTGGTCCCCCCGTCCCTGCATCCCCCCATCACCTCCTGTTCCTGCATCCCCCATCACTCCTCATCCCTGGTCCCCCCTATCCCTGCATCCCCCATCATCTCCCATCCCTGGTCCCCCCCGTCCCTGCATCCCCCCATCACTCCCCATCCCTGGTCCCCTCTGTCCCTGCATCCCCCATCACTCCCCATCCCTGGTCCCCCCTATCCCTGCATCCCCCATATTCCCCGTCCCTGGTCCCCCCTGTCCCTGCATTCCCCCATCACCTCCTGTCCCTGCATCCCCCATCACTCCCCATCCCTGGTCCCCTCTGTCCCTGCATCCCCCATCACTCCCCATCCCTGGTCCCCCCTATCCCTGCATCCCCCATATTCCCCGTTCCTGGTCCCCCCTGTCCCTGCATCCCCATCACCTCCCATCCCGGGCCGCCCCGCCCCCGCGCGCCCGGTCCCGGCCGCACTCACGGCACTTGCTGCGGGGTTTGTTGTTGCGGATGTCGAGGTCGGCGCGGCGCCGGCTCAGCGCCGCCCATTGCACCGTGTGCAGGTAGCAGAGCCGCCGGTTCTCGGTGATGTACACCCTGCCCGCGCTCACCTCCCGCAGCGACCGCAGCCCCAGGGACGTCACGTTCTCGTTCTTCATGATCAGCAGCGAGAAGCCCCGGCTGCGGGGAGGGCAGCGGGGCTGGGGGGGGGCTGCTGCGGGGCCGGGGCACCCCCAAAGCCGGGGGTGCGGGGACAGCGATGTTGGGATGGGAGATGATGGGGGGATGCGGGGACAGGGGGCGATGGGAGGATGCAAGGACAGGGGGGACCAGGGGTGGGAGATGATGGGGGGATGCAGGGGCAGGGGGGACCAGGGATGGGGAGTGATGGGGGATGCAGGGACAGGGGGGACCAGGGATGCAGGGACAGGAGGTGATGGGGGGCTGCAGGGACAGGGGGACCAGGGATGGGGAGTGATGAGGGATGCAGGGACAGGGGGGACCAGGGATGGGGAATTATGGGGGGATGCAGTGACAGGGGGGACCAGGGATGGGGAATTATGGGGGGACGCAGCGACAGGGGGGACCAGGGATGGGGAATTATGGGGGGACGCAGCGACAGGGGGGACCCAGGGATGGGGGATGCAGGGGCAGGAGATGATGGGGGGCACACGGGCAGGTGACAAAGGGGACACTCGGCCGCGGGGTGCGAGATGCGGGGTCGGGGTCTCACTTGTAAAGGCTCCGTCCCCCGATGGTGACGAGGTTGGAGAAGACGCTGAAGTTGTGCATGTGCTTGGGCCAGGACTGGATGTTCAGGTACCCTGTGGGGGGGTCCAGGGGGGGGTCAGGATGTCCCGGGGCGGGGTGGGGGGGGGCCGGGGGTGCCCCATCCCCGCAGCTCACCCGTGATCTCCCGCACCGTGCGGAACACATTCAGCTTCTCAGGGTCCAGCGCCGAGATGTTGCGCCAGGGATCCCTTTGGGGCCAGAGCATCAGCGGGGCCGGGGGGGGGGTCAGCAGCACCCCAACACCCCCAACCCCCCCCCGCTCACCCCTCCAGGCCGGTGATGAGGAAGTCCAGGTTGCCCAGGATCTTGGTGCAGTTCACAAAGGTATCGATGTTGCTCGAGTCCACGGTCTGGTACTTGCTGCCGGCGCCGGTGCCCTCGCAGGCTGCGGGATGGGGATGGTGAGCGCTGCTCCTGCAGCACCCCAAAACCCCCCCGGCCCCCCCTTACCCTTGGTACAGAGCCCCGAGCAGGGCTCGCACATCTTCACCCCGTTCTTCTCCACTTCCATCTTGTCATTGGGGCAAGCGCGGACGCAGGAGCTTTGGTCCACCACGAAGTTATCTATGGGGAGACCCCCACTTTAGACCATCCATCCCCTCCGGACCCCCCCTCCCGGGCCCCCCCCTTGGCTGCAGCTCACGAGGGCAGCTCCGGACGCAGATGCCCCCGTACTGGTACTTGGTGTCGGGGTTGGGCTCCAGCTGGAAGGTCAGCTTGTTGTAGATGAGGGGCTGCGGGCAGAGCGGGACGCAGGCGCCGCTGTCGTTGAAGTGCCGGCACGCCTGCGGGATGCAGCAGGGATGGACACGGACGCACGGACACGGGGATCGCACCGCGGGCGGCCCGGTGTGGGGAGCACCACCACGGGGCACAGGGAGGGAGGGAGGGGTGGAGGGATGGAGGGAGGGATGGAGGGATGATGGATGGATGGAGGATGGATGGATGATGATGGATAGATGGATGGATGGAGGGATGGAGGGATGGATGGAGGGATGGATGGAGGGATGGAGGGATGGATGGAGATGTGATGGAGGGAGGGATGGATGGATGGAGGAATGGAGGGATGGAGGCATGATGGATGGATGACGATGGATGGATGGATGGAGGGATGGAGAGATGGAGGGATGATGGATGGATGACAATGGATGGATGGATGGATGGATGGATGGGCATACGGGTGGACGGACACCTCCCTCTACCCCTCAAGGACAGGCCCCCCCTCCACACCTGCCCTGGGAGGGGGCAGACAGACACAGGGATGGATGGACACATGGACAGATGGGCATACGTGTGGGGAGGCAAAGAGGGGGATGTAGGACACGCGGACATGGGGGTGGATGGATGTGGGGATGGGTGGATGCAGGGATGGATGGACAAATAGGGGCCACAGGGATGGATGGACACGGGCATGGATGGACACAGGGGCCACAGGCCACGCGGACATGGGGATGGATGGACGGCTGCAGGGCTGCAGGACACACAGACGCGGGGACGGGGGCAGGCGGGGGGAGCGGGGCACGTACGAAGCAGTGTGTCTGCAGGGGGCCGGTGCACCCCCCCGCGCACTCCTCGTGGCAGCACTCGTTGGGCGCCCGCCCGAAGCAGCGCCCGTTGCACTGGGGGGCGCAGATGGTCTTGGTCACTGCGGGGGGGGGGGGGGGTGAGTCCGGGGCCATCCCTGACCCCCCCTCACCCCATTGCCCCCCCCCCCCCCGGACCCCGGTACCCACGTTTCTGGCAGTCCCCGGGGCCGGGTCCCCAGCAGTGGCCGCCGCAGCTCTCGTGGCACGGGGCGCCTGGGGGGGGGCAGCGGGGTCACCCCAAAGACAGGGGGCACCCCCACAGCAGGGAGGTCACCCCCAAAGCTGGGGGGTCACAATGGCATCACCCCCCAAAGCCAGGAGGGGACCCCCAACGCCGGGGGGTGTCAGAGCAGCATCACCCCCAAAGCCAAGGGGTCACCCCCAAAGGCAGGGGCTCACAACGGCGGGTCCCCCCCCCCAGCCAGGGTGCCCCCCACGCACAGGCCTTGCCGTTGTCCCCCACGACGGGCTCCCGGCGCGGGTCCCTTATGATGTCCCTCCACTCCACCGTGTCCACGTGGCAGAGCTGCGCGTTCTTCTCGATGTACACCCCTCCGGCCAGGATCTCTGCGGGGACACGGGGGGCACCGGGGTGACACCGGGGCCGCGGGGGACATGGGGACAACGGGGACCATGGGGTGCACAAGAGGGAGATGGAGACCATGGGGTGCACAGGGGGGAGATGGGGACAATGGGATGCACAGGGAATGAGATGCAGAGAATGGGGTGCACAGGAGGTGGCACTGCTCTGGGAGGGGGACAATGGGGTACATGGGCTGGGATGGGGACCATGGGGTGCCCGGGGGGAGATGGGGACCATGGGGTGCACAGGGGGGAGATGGGGACCATGGGGTGCACAGGGGGGAGATGGGGACAATGGGGTGCACAGGGGGGAAATGCGGACCATGGGGTGCACAGAAGGGAAATGCAGACCATGGGGTGCACAGGGGGGAGATGGGGACAATGGGGTGCACAGGGGGTGGTGCTGCTCTGGGGTGGGAACCACGGGGGACAGCACCCCGCCAGGATGGGGACCATGGGACACACAGCGCCAGCCCAGCCCCATGGTGGCACCACTCCAGGATGGGGCCCAGGATGCAGGAGGGGACAGCACCGCTCTGGATGGGGCCCAGGGAGGGGCAGCACCACAGCATGGGCACCAGGATGCGCTTCCCTGTGGGATGGGCACCGCAGAAGGTGGCACCACCCCGGGATGGGGACCGGGATGGGGACATCCCCACTTCCCTGCGGGATGGGGACCGCAGCATCGCCCCGGGGTGGCACCAGCAGGGGCTGGGGGCCGGGGGGGGGTACCTGTGAGCTGGTTGAGGCCGAGCTGCCGCAGCGCGTGGGTGCTGTTGGGGTTGTAGTTGAGCAGCACGAAGAGCGCAAACTGCTCCTCGTAGAACTGGGTCCCGCGGATCACGCGCAGGTTCCGCAGCGGCAGCACCGTGAACACGTTCATGGCGATCAGGATGTAGCCCGTCACCTCCCGGATGGTCTGCGGCACAGACCCATCAGCACCCCCAGCACCCCCCGGCGCCCCCCGTGCCCCTTTGTGTCCCCTCCATGTCCCCCCACATCCCTCTATGTCCTCTCTGTATCGCCCCCGTGTCCCCACTGTTTCCCCCATGTCCCCCCCCAAGTCCTGCCCGTGGCCCCCCACATCCCCCTGTGTCCCTCTATGTCCTCCCATGTCACCCCACGTCCCCTCCATATCCCCCCGTGTCCCCTCCATGTCCCTCTATGTCCCCTCCATGTCCCCTCATATCCCTCCCGTGTCCCTCTATGTCCTTTCCATGCTCCCCCAGGTCCCCTCCATAGCCCCCCATGTCCCCCCATGTCCTCTCCATATCCCGCCATGTCCCCACTGTTTCTCCCCATGTCCCCGCCATGTCCTGCCCATATCACCCCATACACCCCCCATAGCCCCTGCACACCCCCCCGGCGCCGCACCTGCAGGAAGGACAGGTCCTGCGTGTGGTCGATGAGGACGATCTCCAGGTTGCCCATCACGATCTCGCAGTTGTTGTACATCTTGTGCAGGGTCTGGTACTGGTGCTGCGCGTCCCCCGTCACGCTCAGCCCGTTCAGCGTCCCCGCGCACACTGCGGGGACAACAGCGGGTCCCCCAGGGCGGCCGCGTCCCCCCCAGGGCGGCCACGTCCTGCTCTTGATGGCCATGTCCCCCCTATGGTGACCATGTCCCCCCATGATGGCCACGTTCTCCCCTTGATGTCCAAGCCCCGCCATGATGTCCATGTCCCACCATAGTGACCATGTCCCCCCCTTGATGTCCATGTCCCACCATAGTGACCATGTCCCCCCTTGATGACCATGCCCCCCCCCTTGATGTCCATGTCCCTCCACAGTGACCATGTCCCCCCCTTGATGTCCATGTCCCTCCACAGTGACCATGTCCCCTCCTTGATGTCCACGACCTCCCCTTAACGCCCATGTCCCCCCATAACGGCCGCATGCCCCCATAGTGACCATGTCACCCCACGTCCCCCCTCACTGTCTCTGCCCCCCATAACGCCCCATCCCCTCCCTGTACCCCCCCGGCGCTGCCCCCCCCGCCCGCAGCAGCAGCGCCCCCGCCGCGGGGGTGCCGGTGCCGGTGCCCGAACCGGCCGGGCGAGGCTTGCGCAAGGCGGGTGCCGCGGGCCCGGCCCCGCTCCGAGCCCGCAGCGCCCCCGACGCCGAACTTCGGCCCCGGCCCCGCCTCGACGCGCGGAGCCGGGGCTTGGGGGGGCCGGGGGGACCCCGGAGCTGGGGCGGGCCCGGGGGGGGGGGGGTGTCAATGCCGGGGCGGACAGAGGCGCTTTGTGCGCGGGGCAGGACGCGGCCCCCTCCCCGCAGCCGCACAAAGGGGCGATTGTGGTGAATGGGACGGGGGGGGGCACACACAGAGCCCCCCGGGACCCCCGGGGCACAGCGGGGTGCGGGGCCCCCCCCAGACATGACTCAGGCCCCGGCGCGGGGGGGCCGCGGCGGGTAAATGGCAGCTTTGTGCTGCCCCAACGCGGGGGCACGGAAGGGGCTGGAGCCCCCCCCCCCGCAGAGAACGGGCAGCTCAGGGCACGCATGGGAAGGGGCGAGGGGTCACCCCCCCGCCCGCAGCTATATTAATAGGGAAGGGGCTATATAAAGGTCTCAGCTGCGCTCTGGAATGGCCCCAGCCCCGACGGTCCCGGGAGGGGCGCGGTGGGGCTCGAAGCGGGGGGGGGGCTGAGACCCCCAACAACTCATTTGGGGGGCCCCAAAGCTGCCGGGGATTGGGGTGGGGAGGCAGGACCCAGCGCCACGGGACTCCCATGTCTGGGAACAAGCGTTGCTGGTGAATCATTAACAGCGGCTCAACAGGTCCCGCCACCAAAGCGGGGCTCGGGGGGTGCGGGTCCGGCCCTTGGGGTGCGGGTCCGGCCCTTGGGGTGCACCTGCCCATGGTTGGGGGGCGTTGAGGGCTCCCCCCCCCCCATCCCGGGCGCCGTCGCGGCGTCGTGTTATCAGCGCGGGGCCCCGCTGGCAGCTCCGGCACGTCGCCGCTATCGGCCACATGCCCCCGGCCCCCGCCGCCAGGAATAGCACCGGGGACCCAACCGGGGGCCTCGGGGAGGTGGGGGGACGGGACCAGCCCCGACCTCCTGCCCCCGGCCCCGCGGGCGGCACAAAGCGGGACTGTGTGTCCGGACAAAGGGGGCTCTGAGCAGGGGGATGAGGACGGGGTTTGGGGGGAGCGGAGCCGGTCCCGGTCCCAAACCCCTCGTAGGAGCCGCACATGGCGCGGTCGAGGGGCCGAGTGTGCTCTCCATGTGCCCCACACCTTTGGGTGCCACACGCACACCTTTGGGTGCCCCACACCCCGCCGCCGCCGGCCCCACCTTCACGTCCAACCCTCGTTGTTTTCCTTCTCGGGGTTGAAAAACAACTTGGGGTGAACCCGCCGCTTCCGGGAGCGTTCCCGGGGCAGGGCCGGGCGAACCCCGAATGGGACACCCCCCGCCACACCGGACCCCGGTGCCACCGGTGGGTCCCGGCCCCGCTGCCGACAATTAGCGCCGGACACCGGGGGCGCAGGTGGCGCTGCCGGCGGGGAACCGAGCCCCAGCCCCGGTCCCGACCGAGCCGCGTCCCGCGGGTGGTGTGTGTGCGTGTGTGTGTAGGGGGGTTCGTTTATCCCCATCCCCACCCGGGCCATGGGGTGCGATGGGATCCGGGGGGGGTCCCGGGATGCGGCTACGGGGGAAGGAGCGGCGGGACTGCGATCGCGCAGCGGGGCCCCCCGCGCGCTCCCGGTGCTCACCTGCCTGCGCAGAGCCGGGCGCGGGGGCGCGGAGCAGCAGCAGCAGCAGCAGCAGCGGCCGGAGCCGCGGCTGGAGCCGGGAGCGGGGCCGGGGCCGCTCCATCGCGGCTCGCAGCGGGGCCCGGCGGTCGCGGCGTGCCCGGGCGCGGCAGGGGGAATGCACCTGGCGCGGGGCCGCCGGGGCGGGGCGGAGCGGGACGGGACGGGACGAGGCGGGGCCCCCCCCGGGCAGCGCAAAGCGGGACCCGCCCGCCGCGCCCCGGGGCGGCACCGGGACATCCCCCCCCCGCCCCGGCTCCGCCTCCATCAGGTGCAACCGGTCCCTCCCGTCCATGGGTCCCCCCCACCCCGGCCCTATGGGGGGTGTCGGGCCCATCACTGCCCCCCCCCTCCCAAGGGAGAATTCGCCCCCCCAGTGTGGGGACAGCTCCAGGACTGGGGATCACAGAGTCCTCCCCCCCCCATAACCCGCCTTATGTGTGCCCCCCCCAAGCAGGGGTGTCCTTCAGCCCCCCAATCACTCCCATGTCCACCCATGGGGGGTGCGGCAGCCCCCCTCAGCCCATACCCCAGCCCCTGCAAATAGGGGGCCAGAAGCCCCCCAGGAAGCCCTAATCCCACCCCCCCGCCCCATAGCGGCGCATTCCCCCCCCCACCCGCAAAGACAGGACACGGGCTCAGTGTAGGGTCCTTTATTGATCCCGCAATCACGGTCACGTTCCATCGGCGTCTCCTCACATGGGCTTCGGGGGGGGCCGGGGGGCAGCACCCTGGAGGGAGGGGGGAGACAGCGTCAGCCAGGCCTTGGGGGGAGAGACTGGGGGGGATGAAGCCCTGTTTTCCCTCCATATAGATACAGCATCAGCAAAGCCTTGGGGGGGATGATGAACCCCCATTTCCTCCCTACATCCATACAGTGTCAGTCAGGCTTTTAGGGGAGGAGGAACCCTCATTTCCCCCCCTATACATACAGTGTCAGCCAAGCCTTGGGGGGAGAGGAATTGGGGGGCGATGAACCCCCTTTCTCCCCCATATACACACAGCATCAGCCAGGCCTTAGGGGGGAGGAACTGGGGGGGGAAAGGGGGATAAACCCCCATTTCCCTCCCATATACCCACAGCATCAGCCAGGCTTTGGGGAGGGATAAACCCCCATTTCGCCCCTACATCCATACAGTGTCAGTGAGGCTTTTGGGGGTGGATGAACCCCCATTTCCCCCTCTATACATACAGTGTCAGCCAAGCCTTAGGGGGGACGAACTGGGGGGGATAAACCCCCTTTCCCCCCCATATACATATAGCATCTGCCAGGCCTTAGGGGGGAGGAAAAACCCCCATTTCCCCCCCATATACCCACAGCATCAGCCAGGCCTTGGGGAGGGATAAACCCCCATTTCCCCCCCACATACAGTGTCAGTCAGGCTTCTGGGGGGGGGGATAAACCCCCATTTCCTCCCCACGTACATATAGTATCAGTCAGGCTTTTGGGGGGGGGGATGAACCCCCATTCTCCCCCGTATACATACAGTGTCAGCCAAGCCTTGGGGGGGAGGAATTGGGGGGTGAAGAACCTCCTTTCCCCCCCATATACACACAGCATCAGCCATGCCTTGGGGAGGGATAAACCCCCATTCCCCCCCCCCCATATACATACAGCGGGTCGGAAGCGGGGCGGGGGGGTCCGGTCCTTGCGCGCCTCCCGCGAGCGGTTCCGCACCACTTTGCTGTGGATGGCGCAGCTCACGCAGTAATGCAGCTTCACGTAGAGCTTGGGCAGCACATAGGCTGGGGAGAGGGAAACGGGGGGGGGGGGGGGGAGCAGGGGGTCAGCGACCCCCAGCTCCCCCCCCCATACACCCCTGGGAGCCCCCCTGCACTCACAGTCGAAGACACTGGCCTCCGAGATGTCCCTGACGGCCGCGGCCTCCACGATGTTGCGGATGACGAACTTCTTGATGGCCTTGTCCTTGGGCACGCAGCGGGCGCAGTTGGTGCAGCGGATGGGCTGCACGTGCCCCCGGCCCTTCTTGGCCCGCCCGTTGTTCCTCCTCTTCTTCGTCTGCGCAGCGAAGGGCATGAAGCAAACCCCCGCCCCGCACACACACACATCCCCTGCCCCATAGGAGCCCTATGGCAGCCCCGTGCCCTCCAAGTCCCGTCCTCACCCCTCTGGATCCCCCCTCCCCGAGTCCTCCCCTGCCCCATAGCAGCCCTATAGCAGCCCTGTGCCCCCCAAGTCCCCTCCCTGAGTCCTCCCGCAGCATCCCCTGCCCCATAGGAGCCCTATGGCCACCCTACACCCCCCAAGTCTCAACCCCCGTGTCCTCCCGCAGCCCCACATAGGCCCTATGGCTGCCCCCCCCAGCATCCCCTGCCCCATATGAGCCCTATGCCAGCCCTATGGGAGCCCTATGGCCGCCCTGCGCCCCCCAAGTCCCCTCCCCGCCCCTCGGAACCCCCCCAAGCCCCTCCCCGAGTCCTCCCCCTGCCCCACACAGGCCCTTTAGCGCCCTCCCCCAGCACCTCCTGCCCCACACAGGCCCTATAGCGCCCTCCCCGCCCCACACAGGACCTATAGCGCCCTCCCCCAGCACCCTCAGCCCCACACAGGCCCTATAGCGGTCCCCCCAGCACCTCCTGCCCCACATCGGCCCCACAGGCCCCACACGTGCCCCCCCCGCTCTCACCATCTCGCTCCCGAGGCCGAGAAAGAGGGTCCGGCCGCCGCGCTGCCGCCCTTATATACGGCTCCCTCCGCCCGGAAGCGCCTCCGCCGCCGCCCCGGGGCCGCTCCAGCCCCGCCAGGACCGTCCCGGTCCCGCCGCAGCGGCCCCGCCGGAGGGTCCGTGGGGGGCGCGGGGCCGAGGGGGGCCCGGGGCGGCGGCGGCGGAGAGGGGGGTTCGGGGACTCTTTCTCATCGCCGCGGCGGAGGGATCAGAGCTACGTGCGGTGTGAGCGACACGCTGCGTGCTGCGCGTGTCGTCACCCCCCCCGACGTGCGCGCCGCGGAGGATGCTGGGAGTTGTAGTCCTGAGGGCTCCTAGGGACGCCAGTGCCCCCCCCACCCCTGGGGGACCCCACCATCACCCTGCCCCCCCCCGAGCTATGGGGGGACCCCGAGTGTGTTCCCCTCTTATTATAGGGGCCCAAATCCCCACCCCATCCCTTAAAGGGGACCCCCAGTGTGCGTATGTGTCCATTGGGGGGTCCCCAATGTGTGTGTGCGTGCCCCCGGGGGGGTCCCCAGTGTGTCTGCGTCCATTGCGGGGGTCCCCAATGTGTCTCCCAGTCCCCCCTGTCCCTCCCTTACCACCCTTGGGGTGCGTGTCCCACAATGACCCCTAGGGGGGGCAGTTCCCAGCATCCCTCCATCACCTTTGGGGGGGCCCCATAGTGTGTCCTCCTCATCACATCGGGGGGGGGCCCATTGTGTGTCCTCCCCATCCCATTTGGGGTGGGGGCCCCACTGTGTGTCCTCCCCATCCCATTTGGGGGGGCCCCCACTGTGCGTCCTCCCCATTACCTTTGGGGGGGGTCCCCATTGTGTGTCCTCCCCATCATTTTGGGGGGGTGGGGGGGTCCGGGGGGAGCCGTTAAATTACTCGGGTTTATTTATAACAGACCTTCAGCCATTACAGTACAAAACTTACAGTAGATCTCGTTACACAAATAGGTACTTACAATATCTTACAGATACAAAAGCTCCTGGAGGGGGGGTCCGGGGGGGGGGGGGGGGGTCCAAAAGCGACTTTAACCTCCCAAGCAAAGCCAACAGCAAAGCCATTAACGAGAGACAACTGAAAACCAGGGCAGGGAGCAACGGGATTAAGGGGGGGGGACGGGGATGGGGGGGACACGGGGTATTGCACATCATCATCATCATCATCATCATCATGGTTTGTTCTTCATCCATCTGCTTAAAAAATAGAGATTTACAGAGTAAAGCGCCTGGAGGTGTATAAAATTCCTATGGTTGGGATAGGAAATGGAATTCCATAGGGAAAAGAAAGGAAAAGAACAAACACCCCCCCCCCCCAAAAAAATAAACCAACCCGAGAGCGCTCAAACCGCAGCGCTCCCCTTTTGGGTTGGAAAAGCCCCTTTTTGGGGTGGGTTGGGGGGGTGGGAAGGGGGGGGCTGAGCCCCAGTGATCCCCCCCCGCCCCCACCACGTAGAAAGGGGGGGGGGATTAAATATATATATCTAATAATAATAGTAATAATATTAATTAATAGCAAAAGGAGGGGGGGGAAGAGGGGCAACGGGAGCTGTTGCCGCCGCGTTGAGGTGGTTGCGTTGGTACAAAAGGAACAGCCTTTGGTTTCACCCTCAGGAGCCCCCGGGGGGGCTTTTATGCGTCCTGGGCCTTGGGGGGGGGGATCAGGGACCCCCCCTTGGGGGGTGGGATATGGATATAAAGGGGGGGGGATGCGGGAGGGCACCGGGATCGGTGGGAGGCCCCCGCTTCATTTTTGGTTAGCGGCTGCTTTCCCCTTTGGATAAGGGACCCCAAAGCAGGGTCCGGCCCCCCCCCCCCCGCCTCCAGTGTGTTCTGGCCCCCCCAAAAGGCTCCCGGAGCTATCCCAAAGGATTGAGGATCCAAAGCTCCGGGTTGGGGTTGTGGCCACCCCCAAGAGGAATGACTCTGGAGCACCAGGAGAGCCCCCCCCCCAATCCCTTGGGAATGGCGAGGGGAGGAGGAGGAGGAGGAGATCCCATCTTCCTGCCTTCGTTTAAGGGGAGCAACATGGAATCGCACGCCCCCCCCATGTGCGGGGCTGAGTATCCGGGGGGGGGGGCTTCAAATCCCATTGGGAATCACCGGGTAAATCCGGCAGCACCGGGAAAGGTGGGGGGGGGAGGCAGCGGGTCCCCCGGGATAGACTCATTAAAGCTCAGGGTGCAGCGACCCCCCCAATCCGGGTTTAGGGGGGGGGGCCACGGCTGAGGGAGGTGGGGGGGTCCCATAGAGGGGGGGTTAGCACCGAATCTGAGGTTCGACGGGCTCGCACCAAGGAAAGGGCTTGGAGCCGGGATTGGGATTGGGATAAGGAGGAGCCTCAACAAGAGAGACCGGGAAAGGGAAGGAAGAAAAGAGCAACTCAAAAGCTTAATAAATAACGATGGGAGGGAGGATTTGGGGGGGGGGGGGGGGGCAAAAGTCCATCACTATTTAAATATAAAAAGGCAAATGGTTCCCAGCCCCCCCCCGGGGGTTGGTGGGGGGCGGGGTTGGGGCAGTGATTTTTTTTCTTTTTCCCTCGTTTTTGTGTTTCTTTTTGTAGCCAAAATCAGTGCAAAGGAGTAAAAAAACCAACAACCAACAGTTCCATGCCCGAGGGGTGGAGGGGGCTGAGCGGGAGCCAAGGGATGGGGGACATTAACGGGGGGGGGGGGGGTGGTTTAACCGACTTTGTGCTCGCCCCTCACTATGTGGGAGGAGAACTCGTACCGGTCCTGGCTGTGGTAGCCACAGATGTTGCACTCAAAAGGGTCTCTGAAGCCGTGGCAGCCCATGTGGATGGTGAACATGACGTGGTCCAGGAAGAGGATGCGGCAGTGCTCGCACTTGAAGGCCCGCAGCTGCTCCCCGTCCTCATTGAGCACCCTCAGCGCTTCTTTGGCAGAGCTCGGGGTGGAGCGGGCGGCCGGGGGCCCCTCCGGCACCTTGGGGTCCTCTTTGGCGTAAGCTGGGCTCTGGCGGGTGCTCCCCGCCGGCCCCTGCGAGCTCCGCTCCTCGTGGTTGCTCTCGGTGTCGCTGGAGTCGGGGCAGCCGTTGGGGGGGGACACGCCGTGGTCCCGGCTCCGGTAAAGCACCGGCACCGCGTCCGCCACGTCCTCGGGGCCCTCGGCGGCCTCCCGGCCCCCCGGCAGCTCCAGCCGGCCCGGCAGAGCCTGGATCTGGGTGTAGACGGAGCTGATGACGGGGGTCACCTCCGAGATGCAGTTTGTAGGGGGGAGGCGGAGGCTCCGGAGGTGTTCCCCCCCCATCAAGGACAAGGAGGTGCCGTAGGAAGGGTCCAGGGGGTGGTGGGCTGAGACCATCTCCACGTCCTTCTCGAAGCTGGAGTTGACGTCGAAGGGGAGGTCCGAGAGGGTGAATCTCATCTGCTTCTCCCCTATGGGAAGCAGAGCGGGGTCACAGCGGGCTTTGGGGTACACCCCCGTGTCCCCTCCGTCCCCAGCACCAGCACAGCGCGATGGGACACCTGGCACGGGGAGCGTGGGGGGGGGTCCTGGCCAGGCAGCTCCAGGGGCTCCCTTTCACCCTCCTGATCCCGATGGGAATCCAATGGGAATCCCCTTACCCACGAACTTCTGCGGCGTGGAGCGTTTCCTCTTGGTGAGGCTGTTGGCCAGGCGGTCGATGAAGGTGGGTCGCTCGGACGAGGGGTGCAGCAGCGAGTCCGGCACCATCTCCAGCTCCCTCATCTCATCTCCTGGCAAAGAGAAGGGAAAAGCCCATGGGTGTCAAGGCGGCACCCACGGGACGGGCACGAGACTCCGCAGCCGCTGCTCCTGCCCCCTGCCAGCCGGGATGGACGTAGGGAAAGGCTCCTCTGCTCCAGGCCCA
The DNA here is from genome assembly GCF_004027225.2 of Strigops habroptila. Taxonomy (NCBI): domain Eukaryota; kingdom Metazoa; phylum Chordata; class Aves; order Psittaciformes; family Psittacidae; genus Strigops; species Strigops habroptila. The sequence goes on along the minus strand of NC_044299.2, from coordinate 405,938 downwards.
GAGCTTACCCCGTGGGTGCCTCGGTCGCGGGGCGGCCGCTCCTCCCTTCTTCCTCGAGCTGCGCCCGCTCCTGCCGCTTTGGGGAAGAGGAGCCGGCTTCAACGCATGCAAGTGCCCCATTCCCGCTATTCCTGCCGGCTCTCAGCCCCTTCCCGCCGGGATGCGGCTGCCGGGCCGGCTCCGAAAGGCGTGAGGAGCCGGGAAGGCTCCGGCACAGCCAAGACAAGGGGGCTGGTTGCTGGCTCTGAGCAGCACCACAAAGTGTTTCCGAGCCTCGTGGTGCCCGATGCCCACCGTGGTGCTGTTATTCACCCCCAAAACAGGGCTCAAGGAGGGGGGGTTTCCATTCCAGGCTTTCCATTCAAGGTGGGGGGGGGTGTTTCCATTCAGGAAGCTTTGGAATTGAGCCACTGGCAAGGGGAGGAACCAGCGAGGTGGCACTTTGCCCTTGCAGAGCTTTGTGCCATTAACCGATCACCAGAGCACGGCGAGCACCAGGGCTCTCCGCCGGCCCCACCTCCCCGTTTTCCAATGGGAATGCTGACCCCAACGTACCCCCCCCCGTGTCCCACTGACCTGGCTGGCTGGCCAAGGCTTGCGGCTCCGTGTTGAGGCTCTGCAGGTAGTTGTGGCAGCGCTCCTTGTGCTCCTCCAGCGTGCTCTGCTGCTTGTAGCTCCGGCCGCAGTAGTTGCACTTGTAGGGCTTGCCCACGGTAGGGGAGGAGACTGCGAGAGAGAGAAAGGCAGAGCCGGGTTGGAAGCACCAGGGAAGGGCTCGATACAGGCAATGGGAGAGAGGAACCAGCAGGAGAAGGGCTGCGGGTGCTGCTGGGGCTGAGGAGCCACCAAAACACATCAGGATACGGCCCAATACCTCAACCCAGTCACCTCTGCGCTGGCTCTGCCCCCAAAACACCAGTGACAGGGGTAAGAGAAGCTGCCTGCCCGCGTCGCACCGATGGCAAAGGTGGTGCTTAAGGTGCCTGGGGGGCACACACAGCACCCTTTGGAAAGGGCATGGATAAAACGGGATCCAGGCTCCGCGGGCCCAGGACCTGCCCTGGCGCTGTTCGCTCTTTTCCTGTCACATTTTGGGGTGGTTTTGGGGTTCTCTGCAGGTTGTGGTGTGAATCGGGCTTTCCAACCCCCTGCTCCTGCTGCGGGGGTCCTGCCCCGGCCCATTCCCAGCTCCGGATGCTGATCCCAGGATCCAGGTTAGGAATCAGTGTGGAGAAGCTGATGACAAGCGCAGGTCTCCCCGTGCGGCAGCACTGGCACAAGCAGCTGAAGATGGGTTTACTCCAGTGAAGAGACCACCCGCCTCCAAACAGGCTTCCCAGTTGGGAATTCGCTCCCAAATCCAACAACTTGGAAGGGGAGCCTCGATTCCCAAATTCCATCCCATCGATCCCCAAATACCTCAGTTCTGTTCCTCCTAAACCAAGCAGCAACCCAACCCCTGCGTGTGTCTGTGCTTCCCAAAGCTGCCCCCAACGGCAGTGTTAGGATCCGGGTTGGTTTTCCAAGCCACATGGACACCCTGAAGTTATTCCCTTGGGATCCAGCCTGTGTTTCAGGGCTCAATCCTGCCGTGGAGGCTCAGCCTGTGCTCGCCGAGGGGCAGTTATGGCGCAGGGATGGGCTTTATGGTGGCTGCAGGACAAGGAGGGAGGCTCCATCCTGAAGCAGGCTTCGCCTTGGGATCGGTGGCTTTTCCTTTCGTTCCCTGCTCTTGGAACACACCATTGCTCACCACGATGTCCTGATGGACTCGTCCCATCCATCACCTCCCAGGAGCTTCCAGCCAGCTCCATCGAGGGTCTTCACCCCCATAATACCCAACCCAGGAGCCAGGGGGGTGGTGTCCCCGGGAGAAGCCTCTTATCACCACGTACAGCAGAAGAGGAGCAGCTCCAGGTTGGGCTCCTCATGGCTGGGTCCCAGAGGAGCTGCAGCTTCTGATCCAGCCCAGTGTCTGATGTGGGTTTGATCTTCTGGACAGCACATCCCGCGAGATGAAAGCTCGTGGCCCCACGGGGATGCACGTGCCTCTAGTTAAGGCAGAGGGAGGCTGAGCCAGGCCTGAACCAGCCTTTTCCCTCTGAAATCCCCATTAAAACCAGGTTTTCCGTAGTAATTAGCTCCCCGAGAACCTCATTTTGGTTTGAGATGGTGGAAGGGCTCGTCCCAGTTCTGCGTCTCTCCCTGAAGGACTCCAGGAGACCCTTTCCATGCCTGGCAGTGGGGAGATGCCGGCCCTGGGTGCTCAGCGAGGGTGAGGGTGGTGGCAAACCCCCAAACCTCCTCTTGTGAGGAGCAGCGGCCCCATTGCAGGCTTGGCACCCCCATTCCTCCCCAGCATCTCCCGGGAAGTCTCAGATGTGTGTGGAAGGGAGATGAGTTCCCAAAGGAAAGAGCAAAGTGACACAAGATTCAGGCTTAAACCCAGAGCATCACATCCTCTAACCGGGATTTAAGGGAGAAGGAGGCTTCCAGAGCGGGCTGCGAGGGGGGAGCGGGTTCCTGTGCTCCTGCGTGACGTGAACAGGCTCTTCAGGGGCTGGGATTCCTGCTTTGTGGCATCATTTCCATGTTCACAACCATCTGGATGATGGGAAAGCCCTGGCAGCACCACCAGCGGGCCGTGAATGAAGGGACGCGATTGCCAAGCAGGGTTTGGCTGGTGTTCACTTCACTTCACTTCACTTCAACTCCACTTCACTTCAACTCCACTTCACTTCACTTCACCCCTCCCCGGGGCCCCGTCAGCTCTTCCACCGCAGAACCAGAGGGTGAGAAACCACCAGCTCTAAACGGCCCATTTGAGCAAGGACAAGGTGAAAGCGAGAAGAGCAGAACCCCTCCGGCTGGGGCAGGGCGCACCCAAGGGTGGGACCTCTCTGCTCCCCATAAAACCTATTAAACATTGATCTTTAGAAGGAAGAGCCACAACATCCATCCACCCCCCCCCCCACCCCGGAACAGCCGGAATACGGAGCCCTAAAGGCAGCCCACGAAGCAGACGTTCAGCCCAGCACGCTGGGAGCTGAAGCAGCACCACGTCTGGCTGCTGTCGCCTGGGTTTGGGGCCTCATCCTGTGTCCCTCCCCATCCCGGTACCCACCGGAGTGCGTCCGGAGGTGGCCGGTGAGCGCATCCCGCCTGCGACAGGCGTAGTTGCAGAAGGGGCACTTGAAGGGCTTCTCTCCAGAGTGCAGCTTGATGTGACGCAGGAGGTTTCCCTTCTGGGTGAAGGAGGCTCCGCACTGGTTGCAGTGGAATGGTCTTTCCCCTGTAAAACAGGAGCAGGGGGGTCAAATCCCGGCTGGAAAGCTCTTCCCATCCGCAGGGAGCAGAAGCATCCCCAGCTCCGGCCACAAAGAGGTGAAGGGCAGCGTGGTGTGGTGGGAGGCAGGGGGTTGGAATGGGATGAGCTGAAGGTCCTTTCCAACCCATTCTATGGGTCTGTGCTGTGCCCCCAAGCTGGGGAGGCTCAGCGCTGGTGCTGGAGGCTGGATGGTGATGAGGAAACACCCTCCACACGCGCTTCCCTGGACCTTCCCTCATTCCCACCACCTCGTCCACACCAGCCTCACCTCCCGTGGTGCTGCCAGCGAGCATCGTGCCCCCCGTTACCCCCAAGGTGCCAGCGGCCCCCCCGGCGCCCCCACTCACCCGTGTGGCTGCGCTTGTGCACCATGAGCACGTTGGGGCCGATGCAGACCATGCCGCAGATGTCACACTTCAGCTTGCCGTTGGGCAGGCGGATGCCGCCGGGGGAATGCGGCTCCTGGCCCGGCCCGTCGCAGTAGCCCAAGGGCTCCGAGAGGGAATCCTCCACGATGACGCTGTCGTCCTTCTCCAGCATCCGGTCGTCCTGGGCGAGCAGGCGGCTGCCCTCCTCGTCGCTGTACATCTCCACCTTGATGGAGTTTGCTGTCAGGAAGCACAAGGGATGGGATGTGAGAGAGGAACCGGGAGCAGAGCTTGGGAAAAGTGGCCAAAGCCCCCGGAGACGAGGCCCTCGGTGGCCTGGAGCATCCTCGAGGTCTGCTCCAAGCTGGCTGGTTCTAAGCTGAACTCCTAAAGGGAACGCCGGGAGGTGTGAATTGTGCGGGATGAACTGCTCCAGGGCAGGGATCACCCCAGCCCAGGGGCCCCAAGAGAACTGCTCCGGGGAGAGATGACATTCAGCTCCCTGCAGCCCAAGGCCCAAGTGCTTTGGAAGCAAAGACACTGGGTTTTCACCCTCTGGACCAGGAAAGGCTCCAAGAGCCTCCCGGGGGCTCTGTGTGAGCCCATCTCCATTGCTCTGCTGCAATGGGATCCATCAGCCATTGAAGGGCAGCAAAAAGAAGGCCAAAGGCTGGTGCTGGACCCCCAGCTCTGCCCCTTCCCTCAGCACCACCGGGGCTGCAGGAACCACAGGGACGGGATGAGACCCTTTGGGCGCCAGGAAAGCTCCTGTGAAATGCGGGAAGTGGATGCAGGGCCCAAGGGAAGGTCCAGCCAAGAGCAATGAGAAGGCAGAGGCGGGAGGAGAAGCCCACCCATGGGCTTGGCCACCCCAATCCCAGCTGCCAGCACCCTCTGATGGAGGGAGAAGTGGTGCTGGGACCCCCCCCAGCCTTCAAATGATCCAAGCGGGAAGTTTCCTCCTTGAAGCCATCGCTGGGAGTGAGAGGGAATCCCTCTGGGATGCTCCCGGGATGGGGACGGCGGCTCCTGCTGGCCCTGGCAGGCCGGAGGAAGATGATGCTGGAGCCGAGTTGAATCCAGGGCACACACATGGAGCCCAAGGGCCTCACCAGAGGATCTTTAAAGATCAGATCCTTGTTTCTCCCATTGGAAGCAGGAGGCTCTTCCCGATCCCTTCACAGAACTGTGGGCACTGGAGGAACTGGACTTCACATCCCAAAGGAGCAGCTTCCAGCCCTGGTGGGACTCAACCCCTGGGTCTCATCCGGCCCTTTGGGAGAGCTCAAACACTCATCCGCAGCCTGGGATACACCGGGAAACCTCGGCAACACCCCGGCTTCCAAAGCCTCCGGCCTTTAGGAGCTTGGGGGGAACTGAACAAGCTGTTCCCATCAGCTGAGGTGGGAACGGTGCTTCCCGGGAGGCTTCGGCTCGCTTACCGGGCACGGGGGACGTGGGAACAGCGGAGATGGAAGCTCCTCTTCCTCACTGCCTCCAACGGGGCGGGCAGGAGGGCTCCGGCTCTTCCCCGGAGCACCGGGGGATTAGCGAGGAGCAGCAGCATGGAAGTGATTCATCCGAGCCTGCGGGAGCTTTATTGCCGGGTGAAGAGCCCAGGAATTCCCTGGCTCCCGTCCTGCCCTTCCTGGATCCTGGGGCAGGCAAATGCCTTCCCTATGAGGCTCCCAGCAACGGGAACCCTGCAGACACCCGGCCCTGGCACTCGGAGGCACTTGGAAGCTGTTTGCTGAGCCCTTGGCCAAAGCCACTGCTGGAGGCTGAAGCGTTCCTCCGGGGGGAGCAGGATGGGGCCGGTGCCAGCGCGCTCCCATGGGAGCATCCAGGCGCATGGAGGAAGCTCCTCGCTCGATGGGGTGATGTTTGCTGGGGTGGAGGGGGGGGTGGTTCTCTTCTCCCATTCCCTCGGGGATGTGTTTTGGGCACGGAGGGGAGGCCAGCTCTCGGTGTGTGTGTGTGTGTGCTGCTTACACCCAGGTTATACAATGCTCTCCCCGCCCCGGGGCACGGCGCCGGCTGCAGGAACCAGCGGGGAAGTCAAGTCACATCAGAGGCAAGAGCATCACCCGGCTCCTGCCGCTGCAGGGGATGGGGTGGGTATTGTCCTCCTGCTCCACGTGCGTCGGCTCCGAGCGAGCAGCGAGGCTGCGCTGGCTCTCCCAGCGGGAACGGCGAGAGCTCAGCGCCGGCCCGAAGCTCCCGAGAGCTTTCAGGAGGCGAAGGGAAAGCAAAGAGCAAGGAGTAAAAGGGGAGAGAACAGCGACGGGGGGGGGCTAATTCCTGATGTGATCACTTCCGAAAGGCAACGGCCGGGGCTTGGTTTGCCCCAGGTCAGGCAGAGCAGCCGGCTCCTAACCAGAGGTGTCCCGTGGAAGCCCACGTGGATAAATGCCAGGGGAATTCCTCTGCTATGGAAAAGCATCGTGCTCCGGAAGCAGGAAGGAGGGAAGTCACGGCAGGGCTGGTGGTGGTGCGGTGGAGGCTTGGGAGCTCCAAGAGCGGGATGTGCCGACCTCTGATGGCTCTGAGGGTGCCTCAACACTATCAGCGGTGGGTACAGCCATGGACACCCTCCTCCTCAGCAGGGCCAGCACCTCAGCCCTGTGCTGAAGCCACAGGGACACCTCGAGGCTCAGGCCCACAGGGAACGACCCCCAAAAGTCCTTGGCATCACCACGGAGGTTGGAGCTGCTCCACAAGGGGTCTATCCCAGCGGGAAGCCAACGCCTGTGTGGTCTGGGGGCAGGAAGGCGCGTGTTGGGTCAGGCTGAACTCACCACTGAGCGAGCGGCTGGGCGACGAGTGCTGGCTGTTGGGGGTGCTCACCGCGGGCCCCACGATGGCTGAGCTGAACTCCTTCTCCAGAGAGGAATCCCCACTGCCTTTGGGAAGAGGGAAAGAGCCGTGAGCGAGGCCCCGGGCGCTGCTTTGGGAAGGGGCTGCCGGCACCCATGTTTGCCACCGACACCAGGCAGGAGCGTTGGTGCTCTCAGATGCAGCAGCGTGGGGAGGGGGCTGAAGGGGAGAGGGGCCCATGGGGCACACTATGGGGCTATAGGGCCAGCCAAAGGGGCAACCAGCCCACCCCCTATACACAACTATCACCCCCCCACAAAGGGCCCTCCATGCCCTGACCCCGTGCTCTGCCCAAGTCTCTTTGCCTACAGCAAAGTGGCAATTCCCAAGCAGATCCTCCTGGCTCTGGGAAGCCAAATGCACCCCAGTGCCCCCCCCCAGTGCCCCCCCAGTGCCCCAGAGCAGCATCTTCTGAATCACTGCTCGAACGGGACCCCAGCGCCCCATAGCTCCATCGGGAAGAGGCTTCCTCTCCTCTTGGAGTCACGTTGGGACCGATGGGGACCGTTCCCCTGCTCTGGCTGCGCGGGTGCTGGAGCTGATCGCAGGTTGTGGGGCTGAACACGAGCCCCACGGAGGGACTAAGCCCTCAGGTTGCTCTATGGGCCGGGGGGGCACATCTTGAGCCCCAAACCCCAAAGAGCTGCTGCTTGGGGTGAGACTGCCCCGCTCCAAGGGCCCTGGCACGTGGCAAGTTGTGGCCTGAGCCCAGCTCGTGTTCACCTCCATGAGCATCCCCTCTCCTCCCTGCCAGCACAGGGCAGCGCAGGCACCTATAGCTCACCCAGGGGCACAGGCACCTATAGCTCACCCTGCAGCACAGGCACCTATAGCTCACCTAGGAGTGCAGGCACCTATAGCTCACCCTGCGGCACAGGCACCTATAGCTCACCCTGCAGCGCAGGCACCTATAGCTCACCCAGGGGCACAGGCACCTATAGCTCACCCTGCGGCGCAGGCACCTATAGCTCACCCTGGGGCACAGGCACCTATAGCTCACCCAGGGGCACAGGCACCTATAGCTCACCCTGCGGCACAGGCACCTATAGCTCACCCAGGGGCACAGGCACCTATAGCTCACCCTCGGGCACAGGCACCTACAGCTCACCCTGGGGCACAGGCACCTATAGCTCACCCTGCGGCACAGGCACCTATAGCTCACCCAGGGGCACAGGCACCTATAGCTCACCCTGCGGCACAGGCACCTATAGCTCACCCAGGGGCACAGGCACCTATAGCTCACCCTGCGGCACAGGCACCTATAGCTCCCCCTGGGGCACAGGCACCTATAGCTCACCCTCGGGCACAGGCACCTACAGCTCACCCTGGGGCACAGGCACCTATAGCTCACCCTGCGGCACAGGCACCTATAGCTCACCCTCGGGCACAGGCACCTACAGCTCACCCAGGGGCACAGGCACCTATAGCTCACCCTGCAGCGCAGGCACCTATAGCTCACCCAGGGGCACAGGCACCTATAGCTCACCCTGCGGCACAGGCACCTATAGCTCACCCAGGGGCACAGGCACCTATAGCTCACCCTGCGGCACAGGCACCTATAGCTCACCCTGCGGCGCAGGCACCTATAGCTCACCCTGCGGCACAGGCACCTATAGCTCACCCTCGGGCACAGGCACCTACAGCTCACCCAGGGGCACAGGCACCTATAGCTCACCCTGCAGCGCAGGCACCTATAGCTCACCCAGGGGCACAGGCACCTATAGCTCACCCTGCGGCACAGGCACCTATAGCTCACCCTGCGGCGCAGGCACCTATAGCTCACCCTGCGGCACAGGCACCTATAGCTCCCCCTGGGGCACAGGCACCTATAGCTCACCCAGGGGCACAGGCACCTATAGCTCACCCTGCGGCACAGGCACCTATAGCTCACCCTCGGGCACAGGCACCTACAGCTCACCCAGGGGCACAGGCACCTATAGCTCACCCTGCAGCGCAGGCACCTATAGCTCACCCAGGGGCACAGGCACCTATAGCTCACCCTGCGGCACAGGCACCTATAGCTCACCCAGGGGCACAGGCACCTATAGCTCACCCTGCGGCACAGGCACCTATAGCTCACCCTGCGGCGCAGGCACCTATAGCTCCCCCTGGGGCACAGGCACCTATAGCTCACCCTGCGGCACAGGCACCTATAGCTCACCCTCGGGCACAGGCACCTACAGCTCACCCTGGGGCTGCAGCCCCCCTGGAGCACCGCTCCCCCCGCCCGGCCCCAGCCGCGGGTCATTCCCGGCTCCTCCCCGGCGTTCCCGGCTCCTCCCCGCGCCGCATCCCGGCTGAGCTCCCGCTGTCGTACCTTGCTGGAGATAGCCCGGAGCGCTCTCACAGCCAACTCCTTGGAAACAGCGCTGGAGCGCGGGCTGCGGGTGCATGTCGGCGTCGCTGGCGGGGCGCACGCAGCCGCTCACCTTCCAGGAAGAGCAGATTCCTGGAAGCCAGGGAAAACCAGCGTCATTTTCCAGGCGGGCAGCACGGGCAGAGCGGGAATGCCGCCGCCGCGCTCCCGGGAACGGTGCTGAGCGCGGGGGGGGGCAGCAGGGGTGCTCTGCCCCCCCCCGCTCAACAACCGGGAATGTCGGGGGAAAGGGAGGATTTGATGTGTGGAGGGAGAAGCTCAACAACCGGGAATGTTGGGGGAAAGGGAGGATTTGATGTGTGGAAGGAGAAGATCAACAACCGGGAATGTTGGGGGGAAAGGGAGGATTTGATGAGTGGAAGGAGACGCTCAACAACCCGGAATGTTGGGGGAAAGGGAGGATTTGGTGAGTGGAAGGAGAAGATCAACAACCTGGAATGTTGGGGGGAAAGGGAGGATTTGATGTGTGGAGGGAGAAGCTCAACAACCAGGAATGTTGGGGGAAAGGGAGGATTTGATGAGTGGAAGGAGACGCTCAACAACCCGGAATGTTGGGGGAAAGGGAGGATTTGATGAGTGGAAGGAGAAGATCAACAACCTGGAATGTTGGGGGGAAAGGGAGGATTTGATGAGTGGAGGGAGAAGCTCAACAACCTGGAATGTTGGGGGAAAGGGAGGATTTGATGTGTGGAGGGAGAAGCTCAACAAGCTGGAATGCCGGCGGGAAGAAGGGGATGTGATGTGTGCCGGGAGAGCAGCAGCATCCCAGTGTCACCCCATAGGGATGGCTCATTGGGATCCAGCCCTTTGGCGCTGGGATGGGGACAGCGGAGCTCCGGGCACAGAGTAAAAGCGGCTCACCCTGAACCCCCCCCCGGTGTATCCACAGGGAATACCACACACGTGAGGACTGACCTCGATGGCAGCTCCCACCCCACAGCAGAACCAAGCCCGGGCGCGGGTTCAGCCCCACAGATGAGCTCAGGGCTCACTAACCCCCCCCCCGGTGATGCTGAGGGCAGGAAGCACACGTTCCACATCCCATTCCCAGCTCCTGCCCATTCCCATGTGCCGGAGAAAGGTCGAAACACCCCAAAGGAGCCTCGGTTTAAGGAGGAAAACCAAGTTCTTTTCTCCTTGATCCCTTTACGCTGCCCTGTTTTCAGCTCCTCTGTGAGCCTGCTTCATCCTCCTATCCCAAAGGAGCCTCCTCATCCCAAAGGATCCCTCCCATCCCAAAGGATCCCCACTCTCCTGCTGACTGACAGCACCAAGAGGTGGCTGAGCTGATCCTTCACACCCAGCCCTTCCCGAAACAGGGAAGAGCTTCTCTGCTCCCCACAGACCTGAGGCAGGACCCCCTCGCCGGGATCGGGATCAGGGAGCGGGATAGCCCGGCTCGGAGCCCCGGAAGGTGGGAGCTGAAGCACATCCCAGCCCTGGCCTCGATGCTCTCGCAGCAGTTTCCCCTCTTCGGACTCGAGAGTTCAGGAAATATTGGGTCAGTTTCACGTGTTCCACAAATCCCACATGGAAAGCCGCTGGAAAGGCGGCTGCAGCCCGGTTATCCGAGGAGCTGAGGGTGAGGAGGGGGAAGAAGCTCCCGGAGCTCTTCCCATCCCCAGTGCCCCATTGCCAGGCGTCAATCCTTACCCTATTGATGAGCTGATCCCTGTTTTCCTGCCCTCATCCCAGGCAGCACCAGGCTCCACTCCCCACGTTCCAAAGGGATAACCCTGCGGCGCTCCCGCAACACTGCTCTTCCCTTCTCCCATCCTTTAACCATTCCCCTTCCCTCCAAGCTCCAGGAGCTGCTTAAACCTCCAACCCGCAGGACTTCCAGCCGGGAAAACTGGATCCCAAGAGGGATTCAGGCTCTTGTGCCCCGGGAAGCCGGGAGCAGCCGCGTGGAGCAGGATCAGGCACAGCGCAATCGGGATCCTCTGGGATCAGAGGGAATCCTTGCAGGAAGGAGGAGCACACAAGAACTTTGCCAGGATGGGCAGGATGTCCCTGGATTTCCCATTGGATCAACTGGGGTCTTCCTTCCTCTCCAGCGCACTTCCATAGGGAGCTTCCTCCCCGCTGAGCCGCTCATTCCCAGCTCACGGAGCTCACACAGGGATGTCCCCTCGTGTGGGGCCACCAGCAGTGTCCCTCCCGCCTTGGCCGCTCCTCGATCCGCAGCAGGATCCACCCTAATCCCTCCCTTTCCCAAGCAAAGGTGTTTCACATCCCAAAGATAAGACCAAATCCCACCAAACCACCTTCGCTTCCCGCCCGCGCCGGCTTCCCACAGGACACCAGATAAGCTCCATCCCTCCCCGTGTCCCAGGATTCCCTCCGGTCCCCGGGGCTGTGATCCCGGCACAGCAGCGCCCGGCACGGCGGCATCCAGGGAAGCTCCATCCATCCACGCCTCCACCTCCTGCTCTCTCCAAGGGCCGGGGGTGAATTCCCAACTAACTCTGGGAACACCGGAGCAACACCACAAGAGGGACCTTGGAGCAGCTTCCAGGGGGGACAGGAAAGCTGGAGAGGGGCTTTGGATACGGGATGGAGGGACAGGATAAGGGGAATGGCTTTAAGCTGCCAGAGGGGAGATGGAGATGGGATGTGAGGAGGAAGTTCTTCCCTGTGAGGGTGCTGGGACATGGAATGGGTTTGGATGCTCCGGCGGAAGGTGTCCCTGCCTGTGGAATTGGAGGAGCTTTACGCTCCCTCCATCCCACCCCATTCCATGGCTCTCTGAGCCCACCACGGACATTAACCCTTCTTGGATGCTCAAGGGATGTTGTGACCATCTCGACGGCAGCAGCAAAGCCACTTCAGGACAACTGAATCCCAACGGATGAGCCTGAGCACCCCAAATCCATCAGGATCCCAAAGGAGCCACCATCACACCTACCGGATATGTAGGATCGCCCGTTACAGTCTTCTATATCCATCTTGAAGGGATTTGGCTGGAAGAGAAAGCAGAGCATGGTCAGAGGGGGACACCTCCTCCTCTCCTGGAGACATGGAATCACAGCACAGGGAAAGGGGAATGGGCCCAGCTCCCACAGGGATAAGGCTTTGGTTTGGCTTCAATCCCAATCCAGCCCCGTTTTCCACGCAGGAACGTGGCTCAAGCAGCACTTGAGGGGTTGGAAGTGCAGGAGAACACCTAAAGCCAGTAAGGATTTGTCCCCTTGGAAAGGGAAAAGCAATGGGATCCGCAGGGCTCCAGCACCACCAGACCCGGAGCCAGAGATGGAGACACTGGGATGTGGTGGGATGGAGACACCGGGATGCGGTGGGATGGAGACACCAGGATGCAGTGGGATGGAGACACTGGGATGCAGTGGGATGGAGACACCGGGATGCAGTGGGATGGAGACACTGGGATGTGGTGGGATGGAGACACTGGGATGCGGTGGGATGGAGACACCAGGATGCGGTGGGATGAAGACACCGGGATGTGGTGGGATGGAGACACCGGGATGCGGTGGGATGGAGACACTGGGATGCAGTGGGATGGAGACACCGGGATGTGGTGGGATGGAGACACCGGGATGCGGTGGGATGGAGACACTGGGATACAGACAACTAGAAGGTGCCTCATATCCCAGGCACGGAGGGAACCCAAGCAGGGTCCAGGAGCTGCAGAGCATCAGGAAGCCCATCCTGGAACACCGGCGCCATTCCCGTCCTTTCCCTGCCATCGGATGGAAAGGGAGCATTCCAGAGATCCCCTTCCCGCTCTTCACTTCATGGGATGAAGCAACTGAGGCTGAACTCAAAGCGGCCCCTCACTGATCCCTATGGAGCAGCGCCCTGGAACACCCAGGTCCAGCGAGGACCCGGAGCAGGGACAAACCTCCACGCTCCAGGAGCACATCCTCGTCTCTGGCCTCTGTTCCCAGCTTTCCGGAGCCATCATCCCCTTGGGAATGCTGTGCTGGAAGTAGAGCAGAGGGAGTGCCTGAAATAAGGCCTTTTCCCTAAGGAAAAGAAATCAGAGGCCTCAGAATTAGCCCAGATTAAGAAACCTCCATCCCAGTATCCTGGCGGGATGCGACTTGGGAACGTCCTTTGCCTAGTGAAAGGCTGCGGCCGGGGGGTCCCTCCTGTGCTCAGGAACATCCCAGAGGTGGGAATTCTCCCTGATCCCGGGCTCAGGTCCCTCTGCACCGAGGTCTGGATCCTGCTGGAAGCAAAGTGCTCGGGATGAACGTCTCGGAGCCTCCTTCAGGGTAAGAATTAGTCAGGGCTGGAAAGTGGCTTTATCCCAATTCCAGGAGCTGCCGACGATTTTCCAACATGAGGATGGTTTTTCCACCTCTGAGGAATGAAGCGGCTGCTCCAAACCTCGGGAATGCTGCAGGATGCAGCGCAGGGAAAAGCCTGTGGAGAAGCCCCTGCTCCCACCACCCTGGCTCGGGGCTGAGGAAGCGGCTCTGCAGGATCCAACGGAGACACATTCCCACAGGGAATATCCAAGTGCTGCTGCTTTGTGGTTCGAAGCTGAAGGGTCACTTCCAAAGGGATTATGATGGGATGTGACGCTGTAGCCAAGGGCAGACCCTTCGGAGCAAAGCAGTGAGAACATTCCCAGAGAAATTCCCGGCCCTTCAGTTATCCAGTGGAGCCCGTGTCCCACGTAACAGCCCCATTCCGGGTGCCTTAACCCGGGAACTGGGCAAATCCAGCTGCAATTCCCAATGCAATTCCCAACCTTTCTATAAAGAGCAGAGGGGCCGAGAGAGGGAACCCCCCTGAGGGTGCGGATCAGGCACCGACGCGGGAACAGCATTCCCCAGCAACATTCACTGCTCCCGCCTGGAATAGCGCTGGCTCCGCAATGGATACATGGATGCACCCGGCGCTGGACGGCCGCGGCTGGGAACCACACCAGTCCTCCTCTTAAAGCGGGAATTTGGATCCCAAATCAATCCAGGGATATCTTCCAGCGGGGCTTTGAGCCGTTGTGCCCCACGGAGGGAAGAGAAGTTCCTTCTCCTGCACATCCCGGGATGGACGGGCAGGGATCCTGGGAGAGACACGCTGGATTCTCAACGCTCCCGAGGTCTGGAATGGATCCTCCGGCTGCTCTGCCCTCGGATAACCCCCGATCCCGCTATTCCCACCAGGAGCAGTGCCCGCTCCCGAGTTTCCTCAAGTCCATGGAAGCAAAAGCCACGATGAATCCCGTTTTCCCATCCGGCAGGACACGGGCTCCGACCCATCCAAAGTGCCCGCTCCAGGACATGGATACAGCAGGAATAACCTCATGGATAACCCCACGCCGCGACTTCCCAACGCACTGACACCCCCCTCAGCCTTCCCCCCTCATCCCATGGGAATGAGATTCCACATGGAGCAGGAACAAGTTCCCAGCTTCAGCCCAAAGCACGCGGATAGCGGCTCCAGGATTCGGGAATGCGATCCCAGGGAGTCAATAACGGGGGGGGGGGGACATGACACACACTGAAACCCCCCATGGGAGCAGCCAGAGGTGGATCCAGCACTGGGAATGCTCCTCCGGCATTCCAGAGCGGGAAGCGCCTGGAAGCAGCTCCCCTCTATTCCCAAGGAGCCATCCTGACCCCCCCCTTCCACCCCAACCCGACATCCCATGGCGGGGGGGGCACACGGACCCCAATCCCATACCCAGCCATGGAGCAGCAGCCGAATTCCAATGGGATCCCGATCCCACCCCCCCCCCATGTCCTGCTTGTGTCCCGGGGGCCCCCCCCATGGTTGAGCTCATTCATCCCAAGGGGGGGGGCAAATTTAAGGACCCCCCCATGGTTGAGCCCATTCATCCCAAGGGGGGGGCAAGTTTAAGGACACCCCCCCCCCCCAAAGAACGGGACCCCCCCATGGCTGAGCCCATTCATCCCAATGGGGGGGGGGGGCCAAGTTTAAGGACACCCCCCCGAAAAGAAGGGGACCCCCTCCCCATGGTTGAGCCCATTCACCCAAGGAGGGGGGGGGACAAATTTAAGGACCCCCCCCCCCCAATGGTTGAGCCCATTCATCCCGGAGGGGGTGGCAAATTTAAGGTCCCCCCCATGGTTGAGCCCATTCATCCCAAGGGGGGGGGGCAAGTTTAAGGACACCCCCCAAAGAACGGGACCCCCCCATGGTTGAGCCCATTCATCCCAAGGAGGGGGGGGGGCAAGTTTGAGGACCCCCCTCTCCAATAACTGGAGGGGGGCAGATTTAGGGCCCCCCCCAAAGAGGCCTCAAGGCTCCCCCCCCCAACACATGGACACCCCCGACCCCCCCCCCCCCCGCCCCACAGCGGCCTGGTCACACCCCCCCCCCCAGCACCCCTCCCCCGGCAGCGCCCCCCCCCCGCGGCCCCGCTCTCACCGGCGGGCGGGGGAAGGGCCCCCCCGGTGCGCCCCGGCCGCGGGGGGGGGGTCACGGGCGCGGCGGCGGCGGCGGCTCCACCTGAGGAGGGCCCGGGCCCCCCCCCGCCGCCCGCCCGCCCGCCCCGAGCCACTTCCGGCCCCCGCCGCAGCCAGGCCGCGCAGCCGAGCGCCGACGCTGTCGAGCCGCCGGCGGGAGGGGGGCGACGCGGCCGCCATGGGCTAACATGGGGCGGGGGGATCAGTCGAGCGCCGGAGCATCGAGCGGGTGAGCAGAGAGAGGAGGGGGAGGCAGCGGAGCGCCGAGTGTGTGTGTGGGGAGCGTCGAGGGCATCGATGGGCCCCCCCCCCGGGGCTGGAGCAGTAATAGATAGCCGATAATCGATAGCCGATAATCGATAGTTGATAATCGATAGACGAGAATCGATACGGAGGGGACGGGCACGCCCCAAGGAGCCCGGTACCGGGGGAAGAACCTCTCGGGGCAGGGAGGCTGCGGGGATGGACGGGGGGGGCCGTAGGGAGGTTGTAGGGTTGTAGAGGGTCAGGGGGTCCATAGGGTTATGGGGTTATATAGGGTCAGGGGGTCCCATAGGGTTATGGGGTTACATAGGCTCAGGGGGTCCCATAGGGTTATAGGGTTATATAGGGTCAGGGGGTCCCATAGGGTTATGGGGTTATATAGGGTCAGGGGGTCCCATAGGGTAAGGGATCCTCATAAGGCCATGGGGGTTATGTAGGGTCAGGGGGTCCAATAGACTTAGGGGACTATACAGGGTCAGGGGGGGTTCCATAGGGTCATGGGGTTATATAGGGTCACAGGGTTCCATGGGGTCCCATAGGGTCAGGGGGATATATCGGGTCACCGGGGTCCCACAGGGTCACAGCGTTATGTAGGATCAAGGGGTCCCATAGGGTCAGTGGGTCCCACACAGTCAGGGGGTCCCATAGGGTCAGGGGGTTATACCAGATCCCGGTGATATCCGGGGTCACCTGGGGATGGAGGGGTCCCACAGCAGAGGGACCACTGGGCTGGGGGGGGTCTCCCAGATCCACCCCATCCATCCCATCCCACCCCATCACATCCCATCCCCGTGCTGCGCCCGGAAACTTCTGAGTCCATAAAAGCTTCACAATCTTTATGGAGCCACTTTCACACGTTGGGAGCTATAAACCGCAGCGACCTTTGCGCCGCGGCACGGGGCGGGAGGCGGGGGGGGGCAGCAGCGGCTGCTCAGCGGCTGCTCAGCGGCTGACGGTGACACGGACGCGGTGCCAGGCGTTGCTGAGGACCCCGCGCAGGTTCCAGATGGGCGCCACCGTGTCGGGCTGCACGTTGTAGCTCCCGTCCACGGCCTTACACACGATCTCCAGCTCGGTGCCCGCCGCCACCGGCGCCCGCAGCTCCCACAGCTTCCAAGCCCAAGCGCGTCCCAGCACCGGGAGCTCGCCCTGCAGCCGCGCCACTCGCCAGCTGCGGCCGCCATCCAGGGACACATCGACCCGCACCACCTCCCGCCCGCCGCCGCTCCACGCGTACCCCTTCACCGTCAGCTCCCCCGGCGGCACGGCGGCCCCGGGGCGCGGGTGCGTGATGGCCGATTGCACCGGCAGCTCCTGGATGGCGGGCGCCGTGCTGTAATCCACCGTGTCCCAATCCACGCAGGGCGAGAAGCCCTTGTAGTCGTTCTGCTGCCAGTGGCTGGGGCTCTCGGCCGGGCTCACCACCACCCGCCGCAGCCACTTCACGCTGCGGGCGCCCACCACGCCGGGCACCACGACACGCACCGGGAAGCCGTGATCGCGGGGCAGCTCCTCCCCGTTCATCTCGTAGGCGAGCAGCACGTCGGCGCTGGGGTTCATGGCGCGGCCATAGGGGATGGAAGCACCGTACGGAGCCCCCCCGGGGTCGGCGTCCAGCCCCTCGAAGCAGACGTGCCACTCGCCGGGGCGGTCCTCGCCGAAGCCGGCGCTCAGCAGCACGTCCCGCAGGCGGGCGCCCCCCCAGCGGGCAGTGCCGATGGCGCCGATGTCCCACGCCAGCCCCTTGACGGGGCGGACGCGGCTCATCTCGGCGCGGCGGTTCCCGGCGCACTGCAGCGTGGCCGTCACTTCGTGCTTGGGGAAGCGGCTCCGCAGCTCCGATAGCGACATCGACAGCGCCCGGCCCCCCGGGCCCTCCACATGCAGCCGGTACGAGGCCGGGTCCACCGACGGCACCGGGAGGTGGTTACGGGTGAAGAAGAGCTCGTTGGGGGTCAGGAAGCGTTCGGCCAACAGCTCCGCAGGGGTCTCGGCGTTGAACGGCTTCTGGCTGCTGATGCGCAGCCCCGGGTGTCGAGGGGGATCCCCGGCGAAGGGGTCCTGACCGGCGGCGGGGTCCGGGGGGGCCTCGTCTGGGCTCAGCTCCCCCACCTTGAACTCCTGCAGCAGCTCCAAGACGTGGGGCTGGTTGTGGACGGCGTAAAGGGCCCAGAAGGGCTCCAGAGCGCCCCCGGCCGCCAACAGCAGCTTGTCAGCCCCGCCGGGGTGAAGCTCCACGAAGTCGGTGACATCGAAGACGTCGGTGCCGTGGGTCACCCAGACGCGGTCCTGGGGGGAGCGGTGCCGCCCCACCTCCTCCCGTGTGTACCGGGGGTACCGGGAGCTCGGGGGGGCCTGGGCCGCCTGCGCGACCTGCGGGACCTCAGCCCCATTAGCGCCCGGTGCTCCCCCCACCGCGATGTCATCCCCACCCCGGTGGTCCCCCTCCCTCCCCGGTCCTCACACCTGCGCCCCTCCCGGTGCCCCCCCCCACCCCGGACTCACCCTCCGCCGCCGCTGTCCATAGGCCAGCGCAGCTCCGAGGCCCAGCAGCGCCGCCAGCACCGTGGCCGCCCCCCGCCGTCCCCCCGCGGCCGGGTTACCGGGGGCGAAGCGGGAGCAGCCGCGGCGGAGCAGCGGGAACCTGCGGGGGGAGAGCGGGGCTGGGACCGGCACCGGGGACAGGGGGCACCGGAGGGGGAGGGGGGTGTGTGTCCCGAGGGGGCGTGTCTTACCTGTGCCCGGCGGCGGTAGCGGCAGCGCGGAGCAGCAGCATCGCAGCGGGACCTGAACGGGAGAAAGCGGCTGGGGCGGGCACCGGGCATCTTACACCGGGAACCGGCCCCGGGGAGGGGGAGCAGGCAGCGGGGACCCGCGCGGGGCATCCCCGCTCCTCCCGCCCCTTCGGTCCGGTGCCCCCTCGGTCCCCTCCCCGGTCCCGCCGCGAACCTGCGTTGCGGCTCCGGCTGCGCGACCTCCTGCGTGATTCTGCCCCTTTAAGAGACGCGTGGTGGGCGTGGCCTAGGGCGGAGCCGCGCCGCCTGGCCCCGCCCCTCAGGGGGAATGGGCGTGGCCAACCCCC
The DNA here is from genome assembly GCF_004027225.2 of Strigops habroptila. NCBI lineage: Eukaryota > Metazoa > Chordata > Aves > Psittaciformes > Psittacidae > Strigops > Strigops habroptila. The sequence goes on along the minus strand of NC_044299.2, from coordinate 387,244 downwards.
TCCCTGCGTCCCGCGGGGGGTGGTGGGGGGCGCTTAAAGGGGCAACAGCAGCGCGGCTTAAAGGGGCAACGCATTTAAAGGGGCCGCGGCACCACCCGGTGGGCACCGGGGTTCAGGGTCCCGTTGTTGAGTGGAGGCCAACAACCGGGGCCGCCGCCCCGCTGGGTGCCTCGATAAGCGTTATCGGGGCAGGGCCGGTGGCGGCAGAGCCCCACATCGCGCCCTGGGCACACAGAAGTGGGGTGGGTCGAGCCCGGTTTGCTCCCGGTGGTTGGATTTACTTACATGAAACGCGTGGGGAAAGGAGGGGTCGAGCTCTGGTATCATGATTGTTATTTAAATGCGATGGAGGAGCTCCCTCAAAGCCAAAATAATTATAATTATAATAAGAATGACCAGGAAAGAGAATGGAGGGGAGGTGTGGGGGGGGGGGAAGCTGCAGCGTGGCCCCAAAACAGGATATAGGGGGGAGAAATAGGGGGGCAGAAACAGGGACCCCAGCCCCAGTTCAACCCCAAGCCCCAATGTGAGGGGCTGGGGAACGGGCGGGATCTGCCCCTGCAATAGGGGGCTTCATACGAGACGGGTCCCTCTGCCCCATAGCCATGGCTGGGGGGGACCCCCAAGCTGTGCCCAGCCTGAGCCCATGGGGAGAGCAGGACCTGGCCCCTGGGGCGTTCCCCATTGGGGTGTCCCCCATCGGGGTGTCCCAATGGGCTCAACGGGGCCCTTTTGGCTGCTGGGACTTGGGAACATCCCGATGCTCCGGAGGATTCCTCCAGCCGGGAATACTCCAGGAGAAGCCAAACCCTGGGGGCTCTAAGTGGGGGGACCCCAAAAGTGAACCCAAACCCCATCAAGGTGCTTCTTAACGGGACGTTTCCGTGACTAAAGTGCAAACCGGAGACGCCGGCACTGGCCGGGGAGGAACCGTGGGGAGAGCCGGGGGGGGGGCTCCTCATGGACCCATCACCGCAGCATTCCCATCCTCCGGCCAGAGCCGGGAATCAAGGCCACCCATAGGAGGAAGTGAGGGCGCTGCAGCTTCCCCCCCTCCCATAGAGCCAAAGAGGAGAAAGAGGAAAAAAAAAAGGGGGGAGGAAATAATAAAAATAAGGAAAATCCAACAGAAATCCGTGAAAGACCCCGTGGAAAACTCCGGAAAACTCCCACATTCCCGCGGTTGGGAAGCTCCGAGGTCAAGACATGGATGCGAGCCCCGGCTCAGCGGGAGGGAGGAAGACGGCGGGAGCTCGGCTCGCTGCGGGCACCTATAATACAAAGTGAGGAAGAGTCTGGATTCCCATTCCAAGTCCAATCCGCAGCCGACGGAGCTCCCGGGCTCGGCGGCGGTGGAAGCGGTACAAAGTGCGGTGAGGGGCACGGCGGGGCCTCGGGGGGGTGCGTGGATGGAGAAGGGGGGGGTCTCGGCTCCGGATTAGTTGCTACAACACTGGCTCCTGTGCTGCTGGCTCTGCTCGTGCAGGTCCACGCCGCGGCCGCGGCCGCCCGCCCCGCTCGTGCTCTGCGGGTCGCTCTTTGGCAGCTTCTTGGCTGGAAGGGGAAGGAGGAAGAGGAGGTGGTGGCACGTGGGGATGCTCCAGAGGGGGCTGGAGACAGCCCAGCGGCAGCACCAAGAGCAGGGGTTCACCTCGAGCAGCAAACGGGGGGGGACAGAGGAGAGGCACCAGTGCTCGGATGAGGATCATGGAATGGGTTGGGATGAAGGAAGCTTAAAGCTCCTCCAGATCCATGGGCAGGGACACATTCCACTGGAGCAGGTTGCTCCAACCTGGCCTTGAACAGGGATGGAGCATCCAAACCTGCTCCATTCAACCCATTCCATGTCCCAGCACCCTCATGGGGAAGAACTTCCTCCTCAGATCCCATCTCCACCTCCCCTCTGGCAGGTTAAAGCCATTCCCCTTGGCCTGTCCCTCCATCCCTTGTCCAAAGCCCCTCTCCAGGTTTCCTGGACCCCCTTTAGGCACTGGAGCTGCTCTAAGGTGTCCCCTTCAGGAGCCTTCTCTTCTCCAGGCTGCCCCAGCCCAGCTCTCTCAGCCTGGCTCCAACAGAGCCTCATCATTCCCGTGTCCTCCATCACCTCCAGGTCCTCACGGCTTCCCAGCACTCACCGATGGCCAGGAAGAGGTCGTTGACGTTCATCGCCGTCTTGGCCGACGTCTCCATGAACAAGAGGCTGTTGTCATCTGCGTAAGCCTGAGCCTCCTGCAACGCACCCGTGGGATGGGGTGAGGGCCCGGCAGCACCCAGCGGGGACGGGGACGGGGATGGGGACGGGGAGGTGCCACCCGCCCTCACCTCATACTCCACCATGCGCTTGCTGGCCAGGTCGGCCTTGTTGCCCGCCAGGGCGATGACGATGCTGGGGCTCGCCTGGCGCTGCAGCTCCTTCACCCATGTCTTCGCCCTTGCAAAGGTTTCCTAGGAGCAGAGGTGGAACTCAAGGCTCATCCCAGGGCTGCGCTGCAAGGGGGGGGTCTTAGAGGGACCCCCCCGTGAGGAAACAGCACCCCCCAAAGCTGCTTAAACCAAGGGCCTTTATGGGTGTCCCTACCTGGTTGGTGATATCATAGACCACGATGGCAGCCTGGGCCCCCCGGTAGTACATGGGGGCCAGGCTGTGGTACCGCTCCTGCCCGGCTGTATCCCAGATCTCAAACTTGACCGTTGTGTCATCCAGGCAGACGGATTGTGTGAGGAATGCCGCTGGCCGGAGGGATAACGGGGTTAGGAGCCCCCACAGCGCATCCCAACCCCCCCCCGAGCTCCCCCTGCATCCCAAACCCCCCCAGCGGAGCCCCCTCCCCTGCACCCCAAACCCAAGCGGAGCCGGGTGCAGGGGCTCCTATGGAATGGGAATTGGGAGCCGGGTCCCGACTCACCTCCGATGGTGCTCTCCTGGTACTCGTGGAACTGGCCCTTGACGAAGCGCAGCACCAGGCTGGATTTGCCCACGGCCGACTCGCCCAGTAACACCAGTTTGAACTGACAGATCTTACTGGCTTGGGACTGCCCGTTCGGCCTGGCGGCTCCTCGGCTGCTCATGGCCCCCGGTTAGCTGGGAATGCCGTGGGGGTGTCCGTGCGGGCAGGGTCCACTCGCTTCTCCTGCAAGGAGGGAAGAGCCGTCGGGATCCGGGTTTCTCCCCTTGGAATCTCTCCCCCCGGCATCCGCGGCTCCTCCATTCCCGGAGCAAAGGGGTCGGTCAGAGCTAATCCAGGCGGCAGGAAGCCGGGATCCTCGCAGCGAGGAGCCTGGGAGTGAGTCAGCAGCGCTGCAGCCCTCCCGCTCCCGGGCACGCCGCCGGAGACCGGGAGCCAGGAGGAAAGGGATGGGAACAAGCTCCCGGCTCTGCCCCAGCATTCCTCAGCCCTGGAATGGGGGGGCGGGAGCAGAGGGGGGGGGTTTACCCCGTTTGTGCTCAGGAGGGAGCTCGGCACCGGGAATGCTGCAGCTTCCCAAGGGAAGGGGGAGGAAGCAGATGGGTGGTTTTCCATAGGGAATGATCTCTCTCATAACATTCCAGCTGTGGGGCTGGAGCAGAGCTTTGGGAGCACTGGATAAGCCCAGAACCAAGCGGGAAGTTGGTTGATGCCAGTTCCCCTTCCCCATCCGCCTCAAGGGGCTGCTCTAACCCGGCAGGAAACACTCGCTAACCCCGGCGCGCACGGCACGGACCGTCCCTGGATCCTCTGGGAGCAGCGGGATCGCCCTCAGCTCCCGCCAGGCACAGCGCAGGGAATGCTGCCGCCCTCCTCCAGCCCTGCTCCGAGAGGGACGGCTGGAATCCCGCCAGCCTGATCCATAAAGGCATCGGGAATACACATGGATGAAGTTCAGGATCACTCCGGGCCAAGTGTTACTCAGAGGCTGAGGGTTTCCCCAGTGTTTTAAGCGCTCGGAGCAGACCCGGGATACAGGGAACACCACCAGGATCATCCCGGCTCCATCGCCCTCAAACCCCAACGCACACGGAGGAATCCAACCGGCACCACACCAGGAGCAGCCGCCCCATCCCGGTGCCCATAGAGGGGACACGGCGGGTCCAGCTCTGGAATCCGCTCCGAGAATGGATCCACCTCTCGGAGGCTGCTCCCGCTTCCCCCAGGGAAGGGGCTGGATCCCAGGCTGGATCCTTCCTTCCCTCCCGGGACGATTCCAGCCGCATCCACACCATCCCACCTCCACTACCTGCTCCCTGCGATTCCCAACACCGGATCCCATCATCCGGGAATGGATTCCCAAGGGAAGAGCTGCCGGGCCCCCGCGGGTGACGGGCTCTGGCGCAACCCCCCATCCCCTTTTCCAGCGCTCTGGAACCACACGGATCCAGACCCCTCGTGGTGAGGCGGGAGCTGCCTCCTCCCACCCATCCCTCAACCCAGCCACGGACCGCACCGGGATTGAGGAAGCTCCAATCGCCCCAACCCGGCTCCTCGGCCCCCGGGACGGCCAACACGGACCATTCCATCCCTTCCCAAGGGGCTCCCGGCGCCGCCGGGACACGGCGTCACCCCCTTCCCCCGCGGCCAAACGGCTTTCCCGTTGCCGGAACCACCGCTCCTACACCCCGATCCCCCCCCGCTACCGGAGGAGCCTCCGGCACACCGGAGCAAACCCGAGCCGCGAAGCCACCTCAGTGGGGCGGAACGAAGGGACCCGGTTCTGGACCAACCCCCCCTCCCTCCCGGAATGGATCCTCCCGCGGTGGGGGGGGGGCTGCGGGACCGGGACCTGCCCCCCCCCGGGACCGGCGCTCCCGTGTCCCGCCCCGCCCAGCCCCGCCGCCGGTCCCGGTGCCCGCCCCGCTCCCGCTCCCCCCCCGGTACCTCGGCGCCCGGCCCGGCCCTCCCGTCGCGGCCCCGGAGCGCACAAACAGCGGCTCAACCAACCCCTCCTGCCGCGGGCGGGATGAAGGGGCGGCTCAGCCAATCAGATGCTGGCAGCGGGGTGGAGGGCACGCCTCTACCGCTCGGCTGCACCAATGGGAAGAGAGGAGGAGAGCGTCAGCGCACCGCCCCGTGGAGGGAAGCCAATGGGAGAGGGAGACGGAGCGGACGGGCAGCCGCCTGGCCAATCGGAGAGAGGAGAACGGTTGGCCAATGGAAGGGAGGGATGGCCCTGAAGGAGGCGGGGCGTGGAGTGACTGACGGGGCGTGGAGCCAATGGGAGGAGGCGCCGCCGCGCAGGTGGGTGGCACCAACAACAAATAAGGTGACCTCAGGGGGCGGGGCCACGCCACTGCAGGAGCCAATGGGAACGCGGAGAGCTGGAGAAGGGGCACTGCTCGGCCAATCGGAGGCCAGCGGCGCGATGACGACGCGGTGCTCGCAGCCAATCAGAAGAGCCGCTTCCCATGATTGACAGAGGCAGGGCGGGCGCTGCCCTCTCCGACCCCACCCACCCCACCCCAGGCGGGGCGAAGCCTGACCAATAGGAACGCGGCAGGGCACGGGTGGGCGTGGCCGGTTGATGGGTGTGAATGAGGGGCGGCGCCGGCCAATAGGAGCGCGGCACAGAGCGGGTGGGCATGGCCACCTCAGGGGTGTGAATGTGGGCGGGGCCTCGCAGCGGTGGGCGGGGCCTGGGCCGGACCACACACCGCCCCATGGGGGGGGGTGGTTTGGGACCATGTAGAGACACGGGAGCACCCATAGCCTCGATGGGGGGGGGGAACAGCCCATGATGGGGATGGGGGGCACTGATAGAGGGTCCAGGGGGGTCCGATGGGTGACACCCCCCCCCCGCGCTACACACAGAGTCTGATATTAGCTACAAAACTGCAGTTACAAAAGTCACACGGAAAAGGGGGGGGGGGAAAGGCCGGGGGGGCACCAGGACCCCAAACAGGGCAATGGGGGGCTCGGGGGGGGGGGTGTTACACACAGACAACACAACCCCCTGCCCCCCAGCGAGGAGGATGGGGATGAAGATGCTCCCCCCACACCCATCCTGGTCCCAGGGCCCCCCTTTGTAAGTGCCAACAGTCCAGGTTGAGGGGGGGCTCACCCCACATTGTGTGTCTGGCTGCGTCCCAATGGTGGGCCATGGAGGGTCCTATGGGGGGGCAGCCCCATACCCCCCCCCATTCACCCCATGGTCCCACCCGGAGCGCCCCACTCAGAGGCGCAGGTGGGGGACAGCGCGGGTGACATCGCGGAAGAAGGGGTGTCCCAGCGCCGCCTTGGCCGAGATCCGCTTGTTGGGGTCATAGTGCAGCATTTGCTGGGGGGGGACGGGGGGGGATAAAGAAAGGGGGTGATTAAGGGGGGGGGTGGTACCCATTATATACCCCCCCCATTCAATGGGACCCCCCCAATACTCACCGCTAAGAGCTTCCGACCCTCCTCCTCGAGGGGTGGCACCACTTTGGTGAAGTCCTGGCGGGCCCACTTGGGGAAGGTGGGTTTGTAGTCGGGCATGGCCGTGACCCCCGGCCAGGCGGCCTCGTCCGGCGTTCCCAGCGTGCGGAAGATGCGGAAGAGCTGATCGATCTCCGAATCCCCCGGGAAGAGCGCGCGGCGGGTGATCTGCGCCCAATGACACAGCCCCATGGCAGCAGGATCCAATGGGATCGGCTCCCCCCCCCCCCCCCCCGGAGCGCTCACATCGGCGCCTCGTGACCCCCCCCGTGCTGGGATCGTGGTACCGGTGGATGTGGGTCAATGGGTGATGTGGTTGGACGCGTGATGGGCACCCCCCGGGTGTGGGTTCACATGACAGCCACAAAGCCCCTTTGATCCCAGCACCGTCAGGGAGGTGCCGTGTCAATGGGGTGGGGTGGGTTCTACCCACCTAGATCCTGGGGGCACCCCTTGGACCTCAATGTCACCCACAAAGCCCCTTTCATCCCAGCCCCACACCGTGGGGAGACACTGGTGTTGATGGGATGGGATGGGTAGAACTTGCCCCATAGATGCTAAGAGCACCCCTGGGACCTCAATATCACCCACAAAGCCCCTTTGATCCCAGCCCCACACCACGGGGTGTCACTGTGATGGGACGGGCAGAACCCACCCCATAGATCCCGGGGGCACCCAAGGGTAGGTGGGGGGTATTCGGGTGCCCCCCCTCCATCACCCACCATCTCAGCAAAGATACAGCCCAGGCTCCAGATGTCAACCGCTGTCGAGTAGTACTTGCACCCCAGGAGGATCTCGGGCGCCCGGTACCAGAGGGTCACAACCTGCCGCAAGGGGACACATGATGGGTACCGGGTCCCTGTTGGGCCCCCCATTCTATGCCCCTATGACCCCCCCAGCACCTACCTCATGGGTGTAGGTGCGCACGGGCACCCCGAAGGCGCGGGCCAGGCCGAAGTCAGCCAGTTTGATGGCACCATCGGTGTTGATGAGCAGGTTCTGGGGCTTGAGGTCGCGGTGCAGCACGCGGTGAGCGTGGCAGAACGCCAGGCCCTGCAGCAGCTGGAACAAATAGCTCTATGGGGACAATGTGGGGGGGTCAATAGGGATGTGGGGTGACCCCCCCCGCCCCATATTGTGCTCTTCTCACGCACACCTTGATGAGGGGCAGCGCGATGCCGCTGATGGATGAGGAGTCCATGAACTTCTTGAGGTCCTGGTGCAAGAATTCGAAGACCAGGTAGAGCTTGTTCTCCGTGTGGATCACGTCCAGCAGCCTGGAGCGGGGGAATGGCACAGGCATGGGGTGCCCCATGGCCATGGCGGGGTCCCACACCCATGGCTGTCCCCTCCTTAGCCCCATGGGTGTCCCCGTAGCCCCATGGGTGTCCCCCTCACCCCATGGCTGTTGCCCCCACCCCATGGGTGTCCCCCCATCTCCATGGGTGTCCCCCCCGGACCCATGGCTGTCACTCCCACCCCATGGGTGTCCCCCCAGACCCATGTGTGTCCCCCCATAGCCTCATGGATGTCCTCTTAGCCCCATGGAGGTCCCCCCACCCTCATGGGTGTCCCCCCCGCAGCCCCATGGAAGTCCCCCCACCCCACGGATGTCCCCACCAGCTCCATGGGTGTCCTCGCAGCCCACGGATGTCCCCCCCACCCCATGGGTGTCCCCTCCCCAGCGCTATAGATGTCCCCCCAGCCCCATGGATGTCCCCCCCCACCCCATAGGTGTCCTTTCCTCAGCCCCATGGATGTCCCCCAGACCCACGGTTGTCCCCCCCATCTCCCCACACACATACACCCTCCCCACAGCTTCCAACCGCACCCAAGCCACCACCACCCCCCCCCACCCCTCGTGGGGTGCCCCCCATGTCCCCCCCCCCCCGCTCACTTGACGATATTGGGGTGATTGAGCTCCTTGAGCAGCGAGATCTCCCGGATCGCGGTGCTGGGGACACCCTCGGTCTCCCTGCATGGGGTGTGGGGGGGCACAAAGCGGCTGAACCCCATCCCCACAGACCCCCCCCACATAACCCCCCCCCCGGGTCCCCCCCACTCACGTATCCAACCGGATCTTCTTGAGCGCCACCACCTCCCCCGTCACCTTGTTCCGGGCCTTGTACACGACCCCGTACGTGCCCTCCCCGATCTTCTCCACCTTCTGGAAGTTCTCCATGGGGCGGGGGGACACCTATGGGTCCCTATGGGGTCCTATGGGACCTACAGGGTCCGCTTACGGGGGGGGGTCCCGGGGGTCGCTGTGGAACGATCGCGGCCGCCGCTTCCCCCCCCCCGGGCACGGAACAATGTTTCGGCGGGTCCCCCGCTCCCGGCCCCGCCCCTCGCGCACGCTTCCCGCCTTCCGCCGGCCACGCCCCCCCGCGCCGCTCCCACTGGCCCGGCTCGGCGTGACGTCAGGGCGGCGCGGGAGAATTGTTAAAGGGGCAATGAGAGCGGGGATGCTGTAACGGGAGCAGGCTCCGGTTGGACCCCACCAATATGGGGCGGGGGGGGGCACCGGGTACCGGATGGGCCGTCGAGGGGGTCCGGCATCACTTGGTGGGGGGGTCCTGGGGCTTTCAAGGTCCCACATAAAGGGGGAACCTACCGGGATCGGAGCCCCCCCAAAGCGGGAATAAAGGGGTCCCCCCCATGTGCCCCCCACCCTTCATGACAGTGGGTGCGTGGTGGGTCCCCATTGTGTCTCCCAGCCAAATCCATGGCCATGGGGCCACCAGGAGGGTGCTGGGGATGGGGGGGGGCAGCACCCACAGCACCCCCCAGCTGGGGGGGTCTCTGTGTCCTTAAAGCACCCCCCGACCCCCCTAAACCCCCCCAGGGCAGAGCCGGAGCATGTGACCGGGGCTGACCGACGCGTGCACACACGTGTCCCCCACATAACACAAGTGGGGGGGGCTCGCTGGGGTCCCCCCCTCCCCACCTTTTGGGGTGGGACTATGCAAACGAGAGCCCCTACATAACCCCCCGTCCCGCTGCCTGCGCCCCGGCGGTGCCCGAGCACGGGGGGACACGAGAACCATGCGGGTGCTCAGGGTGGTCGCGGCGGTGGGGACCCTCCTGGTCTTGGCTATGGCTCAGAGGAGTAAGTGGGGTTCAGTGGGGGGTGTCATTGATGGGGGGGTGCTTAACAGGAGGGGGGATGCACCCAGAGCCTGGCATTGGGGCCATCAGGATGGTCCTGGCCAAGGAGGGGGCTCACAGCATCCCACCACCCCGGGGTTGAGAGCGGGAGCAGGATTAGATCCTGCTAATCCCTTCGGGGTCCATGGGGGGGCTCATTGTGGGGTCCCTGATGCTCTGCAGGACTTGGGGGAACCTACAGCCCTTTGGGAACAGGGTTTGGGGGTCCCCATCCTTTGGGGGGGGGGGGCATCACCGTGCTGCCCGTCCTCATCCATCAATGACCATGGGGGACACGAGGGGGGCTCAGCTCCCCCCACCCCGCGGCGCCGGCTCAGCTGAGAGTCACATGAAGAGGCTTTGGGCAGCGCTCGGTGCCATGTGATGGGCTTTGCCCCACTCGTGTCCCATCACGCGGTGCCCGGGGGGGTCCCTGTGGTCAGGGATGGGGGGTCCCAATGGCGGGGGGGGGGCACAAGCGGTGCCACCCTCACCCCTTGTCCCCGCAGGAGCCGGTGGCCGGAGCCAGCCCTGGAGCGGGCGGGCGGCGCCGTTCCGGAGCTGGGACTCGCTGCGGTACCGGCCGTGGCAGGAGGGGTCCCCGCGGCAGCCGGGCTGCTGGAGAGGTGGGTCCCGGGATGGGCACTGGACCCGGTGCTGGGCCCGGTGCTGGTCCTGAGCCCCCGGTCCCTGTCCCTGCCAGGCGGCGACGTCGCCTTCGACATCAGCAACGATGCTCCCACCATGGCGGGCGCCGAGGCCACGTTCTCCATCACCCTGCGCCTGCCCAGCACCCAGGAGCTGCTGCCCGATGGCAGCGTGGTCTGGAGCCAGAACTGCACCGTCAATGGTCGGCACTCACTGAACTCCCCAAAACCCCTCCAAAACCACCCCAAAACCACCCAAAACCCTCCTAACCTGCCCCAAACCCACCGAAACCCCACCAAACCCCACCAAAACCCTCCCCAACCCCCCCAAAATCCACCAAAACCCCTCAATCCCCCCCAAACCCTCCCAAAACCCCCAGCCCCTCCAAAACCCTCCCAAAACTCCTCCCAACCCCCCAAAACCCACCCCATTCCCCTCCAAAACCTCCCAAACCCCTCCCAAAACACCCCAAAACACCCCCCAAATCCCCAAAACTCCCCACATCCCCCCCAAACCTGGTACCCCCCATAACCCGCCCCGCTCCCCTCTGCTCCCGCAGGCACTCGCGTGGCCCGCGGGGACCCGGTGTTCCCAGACCCCCCCGATGAAGCCGACGGCGTCTTCCCCGACGGGCGCCCGTTCCCCACCGGTGGCAAGCGCGGGAGATTCGTCTACGTGTGGTGGACGTGGGGTGAGACCCCCAACCACCGACCTCCATAGCACCCCCTGAGGGGGTCCTGAGGCCCGTCCTGACCCCCTATCCCATCCCATAGGGCGCTATTGGCAGGTTGTGGATGGAGCCACATCCCAGCTGACGGTGGGCACGGCAGGGGTGCCACTGGGCTCCTACACCATGGAGGTCGTCGTCTACCATTACCGCGGCCGCCAGAAGTTCATCCCCATCGGCCGCGCCAGCTCCCAGTTCAGCATCACTGGTGGGTGCCGGGGTGGGGACAGGGATGGGACCCCCAATGGGGATGGGGATGGGACCCCTGATGGGTGCGGCTGAGCTGACGGGGTGTCCCCACATGTGTGTCCCCTCCAGACCAGGTCCCGTTCGCGGTGGACGTGGCGCAGGTCCCGGGTGCTGTGGACGGCACCGGGCGCTACGTGCGCAACCGCGCCGTGGCCTTCACCGTGCGGCTGCACGACCCCAGCCGCTTCCTGCGTGATGCCGACGTCTCCTACTCCTGGGACTTCGGGGATGGGAGCGGGACCCTCATCTCCCGCAGCACCACCGTCACTCACACCTACCTGGAGGCCGGCTCCTTCGCCGCCCGCCTGGTGCTGCAGGCTGCCATCCCCCTCAGCCCCTGCGGCACCTCCGCGGCGCCCGTCGTGGACCCCACCACCGGCGCATCACCAACAGTGGGACCCACACAGCCCGGAGGCACCACCGGGGTGCCCAGCACCGGTAAGGGGGCACCGGACCCCATCCCATCCCCGTGGGGTACCAGGGGTGTTCTCCCCATCATCACTTTGCCCATAGCACCGGCAGGATCCGGCTCGCCCACGGGGGGATCAGCAGCCAGCACCGTGCCCTCGGGCTCTGCTGTCACCGTGCCTTTGGACCCCACCATCACTGACGCTTTGGACCCCACCATCACTGACACTTTGGACCCCACCATCATTGATGCTTTGGACCCCGTCATCACTGATGCCTCGGACCCCACCATCACTGATGCCTTGGATGTTGCTGCCACTGATGCCTTAGACCCCGCTGTCACCGAGCCCGTCCTCGTGGCACTCAGCACCCCAGCGGATGCTGCCGCGGGTACCGGTCCTGCTGCCGCTGTGGTGCCTGTGGTCCCCCCGCTCCCCACCTCAGTGGCCCCGGCTGGGGATGCGCTGGGCACTGCAGCCGCTGCGGGCACAGAGGGAACGGTGGCTGCAGGTGGGTGCTGGGGGGGTCCTGGGGGGTTCCTGTCTCCTTCTGCCCTTCCCTAGCCTCTTCCTTGTCACCGGCTTCTCCTGCAGACGCAGCCACAGCTGGAGCCACAGCTGTATCCATGGCTGTATCCACGGCTGGAGCCATGATTGGAGCCACAGATGGAGCCATGGTTGGAGCCGCGGATGGAGCCACGGTTGGAGCCACGGATGGAGCCACAGATGGAGCCACAGTTGGAGCCACGGCCAGAGCCACGGCCGAGCCGCTGGTGCTGGTGAAGCGCCAGGCACCGGCTGCCGAAGCCACCGGCTGCATCTTGTACCGCTACGGCACCTTCTCCACCCAGCTCGACATCGTCCGTGAGTGCCGGCACGGGGGGGCCCGGTGGGTACCGGGGGAGGGGGGTGTGTGTGTGTGTGTCCGAGCCCACCCTGACCCACATCCCGCTGCAGAGGGCATCGAGAGCGTGTCCATCGTGCAGGTGGTGCCGGTGGCAGCAGAGGGCGGCGAGAGCAGCGTGGAGCTGACGGTGACCTGCGAGGGGAGGTGAGGGGCGACCCCGGTGGGACGGGGACGGGGATGGGGACGGGGCGGGGGGGTCCGGCGCGGCCTGACCCGCGCCCGCAGCCGCCCCGAGCAGGTCTGCACCGTGGTGGCGGACGCCGAGTGCCGGGAGGCGGCGGCGGCTCAGACGTGCTCGGCCGTGGCGCCGGGCGCCGGGTGCGAGCTCCTGCTGCGCCAGGACTTCAACAGCTCCGGCCTCTTCTGCCTCAACGTGTCCCTGGCCAGCGGCGGCAGCCTGGCCGTGGCCAGCACCCGCCTCACCGTCGGAGGTGGCAGCGGGGACGGGGGGGAGCGGGGGGGCGCGGAGCCGGCGGGATGGAGGGGGGGAATGTGGTGGTAATGGGGGAGGAAAGGGGGGGGGGTTCCAGTGGGGATAAGGATGAGGATCCGGTGGGATCGCGAAGGGGATCCAGGGGGGATTAGGAGGGAGATCTGGTGGGATTGGGAGGGGGATCCAGAGGGGATTAGAAGGGAGATCTGGTGGAATTGGGAGGGGGATCCAGTTGGATAGGGGAGGGGGGAGGAGTCCGGTGGAATTGGGGTGGGGGGATCCGATGAGATTCGGAGGGGGATCTGGGGAGGATCCGGTGGGATGGGGCAGGGATGGGGGGGGGGATCCGGTTGGATGGGGAGGATCCACTGGGGCAGGAGGTATCCAGTGGGATTGGGAGGGAGATCTGGTGGGATCAGGGGGGCATCCGGTTGGATAGGGGAGAGGGGGAGAATCGGTGGGATCAGGGTGGGATGGGGGGATCCGGTGGGATGGGGGGAGGGGGGAGCCGGTGGGTTCGGGGGGGGATCCGGTGGGATGGGGGTGCTGAGGTGTCTCTATCCGCAGGCGCTGCCCCGGCTGCTGGTGCCACCACGCTCATCATCGTGGGGCTCGTGCTCATCGCGGCTGCCCTGGGCACCGCGGCCTGCGCCTATCAGTGAGCATGGGGGGGCATGGGGGGGCACCACAGGGGGTGGACAAACACCATGGCATAAGGGAACATTGTGGCATGGGGGGCACTGTAATGGTGGGGGACATTCCATAGTGGAGGGACCCTGTGGCATGGGGGGACACCGTGGCATGGGGGGGACACCAGGGAGGACACCATGGGGGGACATTCACCATGGCATGGGGGGACATATGGCGTGGGGGGGGACACGTGGGGTAGGGGGACATTGTGGGGAACATTGTGGCATTAGGGGGGGACATGTGGCATGGGGGGGACACATGGCATATGGGGGGGACATTGTGGTGTGCGTGGCAGATGGCAAGGGGGGACACGGAGTATGGGGTGGACACTGTGGCATGGGGGGGGACACACACTGTGACACTGTGGCACGGGGGGGACACCACGACCTCTCCCTGCCGCTCCCTGCAGGCGTGTGAAGTACCACCCGCTGCCGCCCGCGGCCCCCCCGGCCCCCGGCCCCCGGGCCTGGCTGCCCCCCAGCTCTGCGCTGCGCCTGCTGCTGCGCCGGGTGCTGGGAGGGGGGGGCCTGGAGGTGGCCCCCAGCAGCGAGAGCAGCCCCTTGCTCCGTGGGAACCCCGCCTAGAGCCCCCCCATCCCGACCTGGGCAGGGAACACGGTGGTGGCAATGGGGGGGGACACGGTGGCCCCGGTCTCGCCGCCACCACCATTAAAGGCTCAGCTCAGCCGGTGCCTCCGCCTGGTTTTGGATCTGGGGGGGCCCCATTGACACAGACAGTGCCCGTCACCATTGGCTTTATTACTGCGAGAGGCACTTGAAGGGGGGGGGGTAATAAATGGGAGGGTAATAAATAGGGTGGGGGGTCTCACCACTGCACACACAGGGGAGCCCCCACACCCTGATATGGCACCCGCAGGCTCTGAGCACCCCTGGGTGCAGCGGGGGGACACATTGAGGGGGGGGTTGGTCCTTGACACCCCCCCCCGTCTCCCTCAAGCCTCTGGGGTCCCCTTCTTGATGCCAAAGAAGCCGGAGGAGCGGGATGGGGGGGCCATGAGCATCGGCGCCTGGTTCTTGTGGGTGATCTTGATCTGCAAGACAAAGACTGGGGGGGTCGGAGGGGGGCACCCCACAACCCCCCCATACACACACCCGTGGGGGGGGGGGCGGTCCACTTACAGTGCAGGGCGGCTGCATCCAGGGCTCTCCATCAATCTGCATGGGCAGCGGCTTCAGTGTCCTGTGAATAGACCCCAATATCCATCACCCCCTCCCTTGGAGGACCCCCCCCAGCCCCAAATGACCCCCCCCCGGCCCCACTGACCGCACGGTGAGCTCGGAGCACGTCGCCAACCGCTTCCCAGCGCTCTTGAGTCCCGTATAGATCTGCCCCATGTCCAGGACCCCATCCAGCCCCACCACCTCCAGCCGCCGGTCGCTCAGGTCTAAAGAGGGGGGGACCCCACAAACAGAGCGGAATAGGCAGGATTGGGGGGGGGTCGAACGGTGCGAGGTGGGGGGAGGAAGGATAAAGGGGGACCCCATGTACCCTGCACGCAGGTCTTGAGGGTCTCAGTGTCGGTGATGGCCGGGGGGGGCGCGGTCCTTGTTTCAGCCCCCCCCCGGTCCCCGCTTGGTCTCGCCCCAGAGGTTGGAGCCGCCGTGTGTGCTGGGGATGTTGAGCACCGCCAGCCCCTCCAGCGCCGCGCTCAGCTCCAGCGGGGTCCCGCAGCACTGGGGGGGGGGCACAGGGGGGGCAGCACAACCCCGGCGGGAACGGGGGGGGCAAAGCACCCCCAAAACACCCCTAAAACCAGCCCTAAACCCACTCCAAAACAGCCCTAAAAACACCCCAAAACAGCCCTAAAACCACCCCAAAACATCCTAAAAACACCCCTAAAAACACCCTTAAAACCACCCCAAAACATCCTAAAAACACCTCTAAAAACACCCCAAAATATCCTAAAAACACCCCTAAAAACACCCTAAAAACACCTCCACTCAAAAAAACCCCAAACCCCCCAAAACCACCCCTAAAACCACTCCAAAACACCCCTAAAAGCACCCCTAAACCCACTCTAAACCCACCCCTAAAACCACCCCCAACCACCCCTAAAAACACCCAAAACACTTCTAAAAACACCCAAACACCCCAAAACCACCCAAACCCACCCCCAGAACACCCCAAAACACCCCAAAACCACCCCTCACCTCCACGCTCACACACTCTTTGAGCCTCTTGCACGTGGCGAAGATGGACTCGGAGGTGGCGAATTCCAGGTACCACAGTTTGTTCTTCATCCTGGGGGGGGGGATAAGATGTGGCGGGGGGGGAAATGGGATGTGGGGGGAACATGAAGGGGGGGCAGAATAAGTGTGGGGGGGCACCACGGGGATGGCCCCATCCTCATGTACCTGCTGTTGAACTTCTCCGGGTACTTCTCCCGCATGACGTGGAAGCGACGGGCGATGGAGGCGTCCTGGGGGGGGGACAGGGGGTGTGATGGTGGTTTTGGGGTGGTTTGGGGTGGGTTTGGGGTGGTTTTGGGGTGTTTCCCCCCCCCGTCCCCACGCACCACGCCGATGGAGAAGTAGTTGTTGATGATCTCGTAGGGCACCGGGTCCCCCTCGGCCGCCGCGTCCCGGGGCAGGACCTGCACCCGCCACCGGTCCATGGGCACGATGCTGCCGCCCTCCACGTCCCGCAGGATCCGCACCAGGTCCTCCCCCGAGTACCCTGCACCGGGGGGGGGGGGCACCGGGGTGGATGGGGGGGTCCTTGGGGTGTCACCCCCCCCTTACACCCCTCTTTGTCCCACTCACCCCCCCCCCCAGCGCAGGCATCGGGCCAGGTCGTTGCCGGTGCCCAAGGGCAGGACGGCCACCGGGGGGCGATGGGGCAGGTTGGCTTTGTCTGCAATAGAAGGGGGGTCAATGAGGGTTTGGGGGAGTCTGGAGGGGTCCGGGGGGGGCAGCACCCACCGATGGCATCCAGGACCCAGCCCACGGTGCCGTCGCCTCCGCACACCAGGATGCGGCAATCGGGAATGTCCCGGAAGAAGGTGAGGCTGGGATGGAGAATGGGGGGGGTCAGGGTTGGGGGGGGGTGTAAGGGATGAGGGGGGGTCAGGGCTGGACTTGGGGAGGTCAGGATTAGGGGGTCAGGGTTGGGGGTGTGTAAGGGATGAGGGGGGGTCAGGGCGGGATTTGGGGAGGTCAGGGTTGGGGGGGTCAGGGATGGGGGGGTCAAGGCAGGATCAGGGGAGTCCGGATTGGATTGGGGGTGTCGGGGCTGGATTTGGGGGGTCAGAGATGGCTTTGGGGGGGTTCAGGGCTGGATTTGTGGGGGTCAGGCATGGGGGGGTCAGGGCAGGATTGAGGGGGTCAGGGCTGGGGGCGTCAGAGTTGGGGGGGTCAGTGCAGGGAGGGGGAATCCAGGCACTGTCGGGCCCCCCCCCCCCGCCCCATCCCTGCTCACCCGGGGCCGGGCCCCCCCTGCAGCAGGTTATAAACCTGCCGGGGGTTGAGCAGATACTGGAGCTTGCGCAGGACCCTGGAGGCAGAATAGAGTTATGGGGGGGGGGGGTAAAAGGAGCCCCCCCTTAAACTCCCCCGCGACCCCCTCTTACCTCTCCCCCTGCTTCCCCCCACTCTTGGGGTTGACAAAGACGAGCAGCGGGTGGGTGCCGGGCACGGGGCTGACCTGTGGGGGGGGAGGGTTATGGTGGGGAGGGGACATGGAGGGGATATGGGGAGGACATGGGGGGTCCCGGCTCACCCGCAGCGGCTGCCCCTCGGCGGTGCTGAAGCCCTGCGGGGTCCCCTCGCCTGGTGTCCCGCTGTCCTGTCGCTCCTGGGGACAGCCCATGTGAGGGGGGGGCACTAGGACTCAACCTGGGACACACCCCCCCCCCCCAAAGCCCCACTGACCAGCAGCACGGGGCAGATGGCGGCGGGGGGCAGGATGTGGTCCCGCAGGACCCCACAGTCGCAGGCGGGGGGCACCAGGGGCTGGCATTCCTCATGGATCTGGGGGGCAGAGCGCGATGAGGGCGGGGAGGGGGGCTCGGGGGGGGCTCATGGGGCTCCTCTCCCCCCCGCCGGTGTCACCCACCTTTGTGTGGCACCACACGCAGCGCAGACCCGTCAGGCTCTGGAAGCTCTTGATCCTCTTCTGGCACTGGCTGCACTTGGAGGCATTGCAGCCACCCGGTACCCAGACGTGGGCCTGGACCTGGGCATGGCCCCCCCCGTGTCACCCCGTGGCACCCCATGTCACCCATTGGCACCTCTGTCACCCTCCCATCACCCTGCATCACCCCATGTCACCCTGTGTCACTCCCATCACCCTGCATCACCCTGCCACCCGTCACCCCGTGTCACCCTGCGTCATCCCTATGAGAGGGGATTCAGGGGGGCTCAGCCGCTGCGCTGCCTCTGGGGTGGGGTGTGTGGGCAGACGGGCAAAGGCACAGACGGACACACTGCGTGAGACAGGAACGGGTGGACAGACGGATGATGGATGGATGGACGGATGGACGGATGGACGGACAACAGCCACATGGACAGGCGGACGCGCAGGTGGACACACAGATGGACACTTGGACACTCGGACACACGGACGAGGCCCCGGCCACTCACCCCGGCCTCCCTGCGGGACTTGGCGTAGGTGCTGATGCAGCTGGGGGGGGCACGGCGGGCACAGCGCTCGTGCACCGTGAACCGGCACACTGGGAATGGGGATGGGGATGGGGATGGGGATGGGGGGAGAATCAGGCCAGGAGCAGCCCCACAGCTGCAGCCTCCTGCAACAGCTGGAGCCGGCGCATCCCCCTGCCCTGTTCTCATCACCGCATCCCTGTCCTATTCCCACCCATTGCCATCCCTGGCCCATCCCATCCCGTCCCCATCCCTGTCCCAGTCCAGCCACCATCCCCCCTCAGTGCTCACCACATCCCATCCCCATCCCCATCCCCATCCCCATCCCCACTGCATCCTCCTCCCAATCCCTGTCCCCATCCCATTGCCATCCCCATCCTACCTCTGTCCCCATCCCCACTGCATTGTCCTGGTCCCTGTCCCATCCCCATCCCATTCCTATCCCATCATTATCCCCGTCCCAATCTGACCACCATCCCAGTCCCCACCACATCCCTGTCCCCATCCCAGTTTAACCATCATCTTGCTCTCCACCACATTCCCGTCTCCATCCCATTGCCGTCCCCAACCCCCTCTTGGTCTGACCATCACCCCTGTCCCCCCCCCACCATTCCCGCCCCATTCCCGGCGCATCCCGGGCTCACGGCAGCAGCGCAGCCCCTGCCCGCGCAGCCCCCGCAGCAGCCCCGCGCACACGTTGCAGTACGCGGGGCGCGTGAAGTGCTTCAGGCGCCACAAGTGCTGCCCCTCGTCCTTCAGGTGCTGGGGGGGGACATGGGGGGCTATGGGGGGGTGGGGGGCCCGGCACCCCCAAACACCCCCCACCCCCTAAACCCCCCCAAACACCCCACCCCCTCCCCCAATTCCCCCCCACATTCCCACCCCACATTCCCCCCCGACTATTCCTCTCCATTCTCCTCCCATTCCAACCCCCCATTCCCTTCCTCACCCCACATTCTCCCCCATTCCCACCTCCCTCACCCCAAATCCCCCCATATCCCACCCCATTCCCACCCCCCTACTCTCCCCCACTCCCACTCCACTCACCCCACATTCCCCCCATTCCCACTCCGCATTCCCTCCCATTCCCCCCTCCCTCAGCCCAAATCCCCCCCGTTCATCCCCCCTCATTCCCCACCCATTCCCACCCCCCTCACCCCCATTCCCACCCCATTCCCGCCCATCCCGCTCACCCTGTCCAGCCCCAGCAGCACCAGCAGCGGGATGTTGGTGACCCCCCCCCGCAGCCACTCGCTCAGTGACACGGTCCCGCTGCCATCGTAGTCGATCTCCCGCATCATCTCCTGCAGGATCTGGGGGGGGACGACACTCTGGAGGTGTCCAGGAGGGGGGGGAGCACCCCCCAACACCCCATGTGTGTGTGACCCCCCCCAGGTCCCACTCACCGGCTCCAGCTCCGTCACATCCCAATCCAGGTACTGGGCCACCCGCATCATCTGGGTGATGATCCGCTCCACCTCCTGGGTACCAGTATCAGTGGGGGGGGGTCCCAGCACCCCCAATCCCTTTGGGGCCCCCCCCCCAGCACTCACCGAGCTGTCCAGGACCCCGTTCCCATCCTTGTCATACAGCTTGAAGGTGACTGGGGGGGTACAACAGGGTGAGACCCCCCCATAGCAGGACCTTGGGGCCCCCCCCAGGCCCCCCTCACTCACATTCCAGCTTGTCCTCAGGGCGCCCCCCCTCCAGCAGCGAGAAGTAGCAGGAGACGTCACTGATGGAGACGAGGTCGCTGCCTGCAGGGACCCCCCCCCCGCGGTGTGGGGACCCCCCCGTGCCCCCCCCGCTCTGGAAGGAGGCGAAGAGGCGTCTGCAGAGCGGCTCCGGAGGGTCCAGCTCCAGGTACGAGCGCAGGAAGAGCTGGAACCCAGCGAGATCCAGGCACTGGGGGGGGCAGAGGCGGGTTGGGGGGGTCCCGGGTGCAGCTCGGGCATAGGGACCCCCCCCCGCACCTCACCTCGCCCCCTTTGTGCTGCTCCAGGGCCCCGGTGCCATAGAACTGCTGCAGCACGTCCTGCACCTTCCTGCTGCTGTCTGCGGGCACGGGACACGCGTGTGGCCCCCGACACGCCTGCACATGTGTGTGCTGGCACATGGGAGGCTGTGGTGCCTGGTACATGTGTGAAGTTGCTGCACGGCTTGTGTGCAAAGCCCTAGTGCATGCACATGCCATGTATGCGCACGCATGTGGGAGGACACCTCATGCATGCACATGTGTGCAAAGCCACCTCGTACATGTACACGCACAGGTGAGGCCACCTCCACGCATGCACACAGGTGTGCAAAGCCACCTCATACATGGACATGCATGCAGAGCCGTCCCCACTCATGCACACATGTTCAGAACAACCCCCACATGTGCACACATATGTAAAGCCCCCCTCTGGTGTGCACACACGTAGTAGAACTCTCTCCCCCCCCCCCCCAAACATGTCCACAAACAAGTCAGGCCACCCCCAGGCATGCACACACGTGTGCAGCCAGCTCAGCCCACTCACACGCGTGTACACACGTGTTCATGGGCCCCCCCATCACTCACAGTCCATGTACTTCTGGAGCTGGGCGAACTCCTGAGGGCTGAGGGTCGCCCATTCCCGTGTCTCCTCCATGGATGTACACGCGTGTTCTTGCGTGTTCTCGTGTGTTCTATGGCGGGAAAGGGGAGGCGTTGGGGGCGTTCGCCCCTTTCCCACCCCCCCCTGCCTCCCACCTATTTCCCACCCCCGTCCCCCATCACGTCTACATGCCACCGTCATGCAAACATGCCAACGACACGCGTGAACTTTGAACCCCAAAGGGACGGGGCGACAGCGCTTGAGAGAGGGCCCCAAACCCGATCCCCCCCCTCATCCCGGTGCCCCCCACGGCCCCACGCTCGTTCCGTACCAGCCGTTGGTTCCGGGACGTCCCCGTGAGTGACGTCACGGCCCGACGGGGCGGCACCGGGGGGGGGGGGAAGACGGAAACGGGGGTGCGGAGGCGGGGGGATCCCCCTTCTACATACGTGGGGGTCCTCGTGCACAACGCCCCGCTTTTAACACTCATCCCTCCCTTGCACACTCACTCTCGCACACTTGTCCCCCCCTTCCGTGTTTCCCACCCCCTCCCCCCGGAAATTCCCGGTGCCGCCTCGTTAGTTTATGACGTGGGGCCACACCCCATGGGGGGGTTCCCCCTGGGGGGGTCCCCATCATGTGTGTGTGTGTGTCCCCATCCCGGACGCAGCTTTCTGTCCTGGCTCCTTAGCCTTAGGGGCTATTAGAGAGCTCTTGTAGCTCTGAAGGGCTTCAGGGAGACCTTAGAGCAGCTCCCAGTGCCTAAAGGGGCGACAAGAAACCTGGAGAGGGGCTTTGGACAAGGGATGGAGGGACAGGACAAGGGGAATGGCTTTAACCTGCCAGAGGGAAGAGTAAGATGGAATATCGGGAAGAAGGTCCCTCCCAGCCCAAAGCATTCCGGGTTCTCCGTCGCACGTCGGGCTCTAGGACCCAGCCAACGCCGCTGGGTCGGACCTGATTGAAGCCCGCGGCGCCTCCCGAGGCTGGTGCGTGCGGGGAAGGTCGGACTTGATTGAAACCCCCGCGTGGATTCGACCGCGTCCGGCCCCGCCCTACAGCGAGCGTCCCGCATAAACCCACCCAAACCGCTCCCAAACCCACCCAAAATGCCCCAAACTTGCTCCGATGACCCAAATCCAGCTCAATTTGCCCCAAAACCCACCTGAAAGCTTGCTCGCAGAGTGCGAACGTCCAGCCCCTGCTCCCACAGCACAGTGAGCTCCGCAATGGTGCCACCACCATGGCAATCTGCCCTCTTCTTGCCACCTAAAACTCCATCTTACTGCTCCTCTGTTAAACGCTCTCTTGCTTTTCTCAGTTGTCTTTCAGCCCTTTGATGGCAATCATGGAACAGAGACAAAACGATTTATTAACTCAGTTATCACTGCGTACAGGATACAGCTTGGTCTTACCAACTCCAGGAGCTGGAGCCACCGGCTGCGTTAAATGCATTGTGTGTAGCTTGGGCAGCTTTGCTTTGTCACCCGGTTGCAGTGTAGATTAGCCACTAGCATTTACTCGCATTTAATAGCATTTAGTTGCATTTAATAGCGTTTAATTGCTCTGCCCCAGGTGAGCCTCATATAGGGAAAGGAGGGCTTAAAGTCCCTAATAAAGGCTGTTCTGTGATCATGCTTTGGTGAGTGATGGGAGTCCTGTTGTCCCGTGAGCTGCCTCCTCCCTCTAGTGGCAATAAACCAGATAATAACATCCAGCGGCATTATTTGACCGCTTCATTAGCAAACCCTGTTGTGACACCTTCATACCTCCACCTTGTGGCATCTGGAGAAACGGAACAGTGGGAATGACTGTGGAAAGCAGTTGGATGTGTCTGGAGCACAAAGTAGAGACGTTTCTAATGAAACTCTTGGCTTCTAAGAGACCTCTTTGAGGTGTGATCTAGATTGGAGGGAGAGCAGAAAGTGACGAGTTTAAGCATAGGTAAAACAATGGGCTCTGAGGTCTAGTAACAGTGTTTTGCAGCGGAGATGAGATCTCTGCCATCTGATTTAACCAGTTTTCTCCCAGTGTCTCTTGTTTGGAAGCATTAGAGGTTGAGCATCTTTCTCTTAGCCCTCTGTCCTTGCTTGTTTGCATCTTCTGTTCCTTTTCTTCCCTCTGCCCCATCTCCAAAACACTTCCAGCCTGGCTCACAGACCTTTTGCCACAACTAGGTCCAACTGGAATGGTCTGTAGCCACAAAGCTCCACGTTGGAAAAGAGCTTCCCATTCCATTTTCATGGAAGACGGTGGTTGTTACTGCATCGCTACACCCTCCCTGATAGGCACAACTTAGGGCTGCACGAGAGGCAGGATGGGTACGCTCTTATTCCCTCTTCCCTAGTTTGGTTTGGTAAGAGTGTTATCACTATTCAACCTCTTGAATTGGCCTATTTATTCCTTTAAGCACCTTGCTTAAAGATACCTTATACAAACTGTAATAACACCCTCGGGGACCCAGAATGTCCTTGAAGTATTTCTGGTGCCAAGGTGCCCCACGCTTCCCGGCAGCTCCAGGGGTGTCCTACTTGGAAGCTCCGGTGTGCTCCTGCGCTTCCAGCACGGAAGGTCCAGTTTGGACTGAAAAAGACTCAGGATCCAGAGCTTCCTGCAGCAGTTTAACGTGTGTGTTAGTGCCTTCCATATGTTATGGCCTGAGGTGTAACATTATTGGCATAAATTCTGTGTACAAAGGAGGAGCTGTCTCTCAACTGAAGAAAGGTAACTCAGGTCAATCATTAACACTTTTATTCACTGGTTTACTGGAATAAACCAAATCTGCATCCCTGATAGGATGGGGAGGACAGCATTCCATAGGAACTTCCACTCTTCAGCCTTGGGAAGCTCCACAGCTCCCAGAGAAGCCTTTGAGAAGGAATCCAGGGGCCACGTGGAGGGAAGAAGCTGATGCAGTGCTGGGCAAGCTGCATCACCGCAGGGATGGCCTAGATGCCGATTTGGTACTTTCCTTCTTGTATAAAGCCTTACGTCCCATAGCGCAGGGATGAGCTCACGGAGCAGCTCTTGGGAGGTGTGTGCCCATTGGGAGTTTTCACTTACCCTGAAACTCTATAAAGAAGAAGGGGTTGGCCAATACCACATTCTCCTCTTGCTCTGTTGATGGCTCCTGCTTTGGATCATTCTCTATGCATTAGTTATGGTTCTTTGATGTTTATTTCTGCACGGACACCACTCAGGCTGTGCTAAAGCGCTGGCCTAAGCAAAGTCGGGAGCTCCAGAGGTCGGGAATGGCCGATCCCGAGCTCCGGGCTGAGGAACGAGTGCGGTTTTCTACCGGCATCGCGGTGCTGATGCTGGGACCTGTGTCCATGCTCCGTGGTACCGCGGGTCCTATGGGGGGGCTCCCGGCGCGCTCCCGCGCCGCACCGGAGCGCGGGAGAGGGCGGTATTTCCCGCGCGCGGGAGTTGTGGCGCGCCCCCTGGCGGGCGGCGGCGGCGGTGCGGGGGCCGGCCCCGCGCTGGAGGAAGGCGGAGGTGAGGCGGGAGGGAGGGGGGGGGCAGCGCCGAGCACCGCACCAAGATGGCGACACCCGCAGTTCCTCCTGCAGCTCCCGCACCGCCGCAGTCCGGCAGCGCCGCGCGGGAGACGCGTTAGTGCAGCGGCCACAGTAAGTTACAGCCCCGGTGCGGGGCTCCCCCCCCGGCCCTTTGCCCCCCGCAGCTTTATGATCTACTTGGGTTTAATCCCGCAACGCACACTGTACCCCCCCCCCCCCCCCCGGGCGGGGGCTTTGCCGCAGAGCGCTCGGCTCGCACGGGGAGCGGTCCCCGGTGCAGCCGGAGCCGGCCAAGGGATAAGGAGACCCCCCCTCATCCAGCCCCTAATCCTGCTCCTGCAGCGGGGGCGCCGCCGCTTTGCCCCTCTCCGCCCTTCGCTCGCCGCGGTGCTGCCGCGCTCAGGGAGGGGGTACCCGGGTATCCCCGGCTCCCCGCATCCAGCATCGCCCTCCCGGCGCTATGGGGCTACCGGGTGGGGGGGAAGGTCCCCCCCGCCTTCAGCTGCGGCCTCAGGCCTGAGCCCCTATGGGGGGAGCTGCCTCCGAATGCGGCCTCCGCTCAGCTTCCACTCGGCTTGGTGGGGACACACAGAGTCCCCCTCATCCCTGTGCCCACCCTCGGCCTTGGAGCAGCGGGAGCTTCGCTTGGACCACCCCATCCCTCCCTCCATCCCTCCATCCTGCATCCCGCATCCCGGGGACTTCTCGAGGCCCCCAAATTGGGGCTGTGCTCTTTGTCTGCATTGTGGGGAGGGATAATCGGAGTTCTCTCGCTATCCCTTCCCCCCCCAGCCCTAGCTGCAGCGCTGGTACATCCCTCCGCCCCCCCCCACCTCCTCAGCATCCCGCTGCGAGGGAGGGGGAGAAGTTGGAGGATGGAGTTTTTGGGGCGCACGGGGCGGCTTTGAGGTTCCAGCCTGACCCAGATGTTGGCATCATGGTTCGTGTTCCCGCTTCCTTCCCTTAGGGGGGCTGAATTGAGGCTTTTCCCTTCCTGGGCAGCGGGAATGGCACATTCGGAAGCTTTTCCCATCAAAAATCTGGGTGTTTCATTCCCTTCCCCCCCCCACCCCAATCCATCCTGCCCAGGCATTGTGGGGGTGGGGAAGCTGGAATTCTGCTCCATGGCGGTGGCTGCGGATGATCCGGGATGAAGCCTCCAAGTGTGAGGGATCAGGGGATGTGTGTGAGCAGGACACGGGTGCATGAGGGCAGCATGGTCCTGGGAAGCTGCTGCCTCTCCATGTGCTAGGAATGGTCCTGGGGGGGTCAGTTTGGGGGCACTGGTTGTGATGCTGCTGCATGTAGACACGTATCCTGGGCCTTGGGACACTGCAGCATTCCACCCAGTGGGAACCCATGACCCGTATGTCCTCGTTTCACACTGGTGTTCCTGCAGCCCCCCATTGCCTTCAGAGGGGGCACAAAGCATTCCAGCTGTGATTCCCTCCTGGTTTGGGAGGGAGGGTGCCTGGGAATGCTCTGCCATAGATGTGCTGCTTTTCTGGCGTTCCCAATGGATGCTCTCATGGGAAGTGCTCACGGCAGAGCATGAGGGGCAGCCTTGGGGTGGCGATGGCAGCCATGGGGAGCTCTTCCTCTGCCTGCAGCCCCATCTCTCCCTCTGGGAATGTCGTGTGCGGTGAATGGGAAGTGCCAGGAGGAGGAACCAAATGGGCACCATTCCGGGTGCCATTTTCCATACTGGTTCCTTGTAAGGCCTCTGGGAGCCTGCTCGTGGCCACCGTCTGTGGTGTGTGTTTGGAGAGCTCCCATCCTTAGCTCCGGTGGGGTTTGAATACAACACCCACCAAGGGGGCTCTGAAGGGGCTACTTGACCCTTTTGACGTGTCCCAACGCTTCTACAGTGTCATTCATCCCATGTGGAAGAACCTGGACCTATTGCAAACCATTTACCCAGTTATATAAGCTGCTATGGATGGCTTGGATCAGGATCCCGGTGTAGATGTTGCACAAGTACAATGATGTGGGTATTTTGCCAGCAGAGGTGGGAAACTGGGTTTCTAATGACCAGAAGAGAGAGCAACTGCAACACATCGAGCATGGATGGACTTTCCTTTGCAGCTAAAGGAGGTGAAATAAGACAGAAGCAATAGGCAGTGCTGAGGGAAGATGGAAATGATGGGATCACCTCCTCCTGTTTGCTCTTCATGAGCGGGTTTGTTTCTTGCTGGCTCATGAAAACAGGCTCCCACGTTAGCAATTGATGCTGCCTCTGGTTCAATGAGTCGGGAGCTGCTGGCCCCGGGACACACCGGGCTCACATGGGCACATGATTCCCATTCACCATCGATCCATGGCTGCTGCTGCCATTGACATCAACAGAGGCACCAGCATCAATCATGTACTGTTGTGCTCAAAGGTTTGGGTTCAAGGCAGGGGGAAGAGAATGCAAGAAAGCACAGGGAAGAGATGACTTGTGCTGGTGGTAGGAGGGCAGAGAGCTGGGCATCACTGGTCATCTGAATCTAGCGGCATTCAGAAGCAAATCAGTGCTTGGGACTTCCCCTTTATGCCCTGTTGTTGCACTCCTGTGTAGCTGGAGAGTGTGAGTGGTGGTTTGCTGCTGGTGAAGTGCATTAAAACCCCTCCTTGGCATTAACTCAGCTTCAAACTTCGGTCTTAGGAAGGACTGTAAATACTGTTGTAAAGTTGGAGTAACTTCTGCCTTCTCTTCCCTCCCTCTTGTCCTGTAACAAAGTGCTATTCCTGCTAATGGAGCACATCAGCACATGGGATGCTTTAAGCAGAAGTAGCCTCGGACTGGAACAGAACATAGTGGAGATGGCTAAACCCCCCCTCCTTTCCCTCTCGACATGCAGACTACTACTTCTAGAGCTCCCCATATGAACTGTAAACCCAAATATCATCATTATTGATGTATGTCTCTTTGGGCATGCTTTGAAACCCTTCAGCATGACTTGGAGGTGGTGCTTGCTTGGGATCAGAAGCTCCTATAGCTTTGGGGGGCAAACTCAGCAATATTTACTTCTTTTTGGCCATTGAGAGGCTATTTGTGGCATTGGGTTTGAGGGAGGATACTTGAAAGTCTTACCTAAAGGAGCCTGGTGTTATCCTTAGGAAGTTGCAGAGCTGGATACCTGATCCTTAGACCAGTTGTGATCAACCTGAGTGCTTTAATGTGATTTAAGTGGTACAGTGTGAGACCTATTTCGCCTCCATGGGAAAGTACCCTGGAAACATGAGGTGGAACATCAAATGCTGCTGTTCCAATGGTGTTTCCAGCAGCAGCTGAACCTGTCCAGTGAAATCAGGAGCAGGATGGTAATGCTTAGACCACAAGGGGGGATTTCTTCACCTCCCCTTCATGTTTGTCCCTGTTTGTGCCATTTGTGGTCCTACCATTTGAGTGCTCCACAAGGATTGTCTAGAATAAGTTACCTTACCCCTATCCTGTGGGTCTGAATGAATGGAACAAGGAATTAGATTTGGGTTAGCAGGAATAATGTGACACAAGGGCTTTTCTAAGCGAAAGGCTCCCTTTTCATTGCTAAAACTGGCCTGTTGCAGGCACACAGGAGGAGATGGGTGAGTTCTCCTGAAGAATTCCTCATCCATGGACCATTTGGTTTGGGTTGAAGGCAGGAGGATTCCAAAGGGCTGCTCATCCACGCTGTGATTTCCTTCCTGCCCCAGCCCTGCATGTTCAAATCAGGGCCATGTGTGTCTGGGTGGGTTATATAAAGCTGCATCTAGAAGGGTTCTCTCTCAAAGACGTGCTGAGAGTGACTGAATCTTGCAAGTGAATGAGAAGAGGAATGTCTTAAAGCAGAGATATTGCCTCAGAAACGTGGTTTTAATTTATTGAGACAATCAGCTTGAATAATTGATCAGAATATCTTAGAGTGTACTAAATGGACAGCTGGGAACTGTTAGGAGAAATAATTAAGTCTGAGCAATTGGGCACCTCAGTGCAACATCTTCTTTTCTGGTGTAAAATCAGTGGGAAACATCAGTGTCAATGTGCAAGCTGGCCCCAGGGAGTTCTGGACACTGAGCTGCAGGTTCCCAGGATGAATTCCTGGCTCGGAGTCATGCAGTTCTCCACCTGAATGGATGGAAATGCAGTTGGAGATATGGGGGTGCAGTTATCCATCACTCCAGCATGAAACCTCTGCTTCGGCTCTACCTGATGATGAGTCTTTGTCTTAGTTTTCCAAACCTTTTTGTCCTTAGAGGTTGAAGATTCCCATGGGGAAAGTGCCAGAGTAAATTCCAGCCTTTATTCTTCCCAAGTTCTGTATATCCCATCCTCAGTGATAGAATAAAACTGACTGGCTTTCTAGTTTAAAGCGGCTTGCCATGCTGAACAGCCCATGGTCTAAGGCAGGCCGCATGTGCCATGTGGAAGTGTCTATTGATGAAGATGAGGATGAACCACACAGCCCTTATAGAACTTGAGATCTACAGGATGAAGGTAGTTCAATACTTGTTCATTCAGTCAACATGTGGAGAAGGACTAATTCTAGTCAAGGTCTTTCAAGTAGCTTGGTTTGGGTTGGAAAAGACCTTAAAGCTCATCCAGCTCCAACCCTGTGCCATGGGCAGGGACACCTTCCCCTGGACCAGGTTGCTCCAACCTGGCCTTGAACACTGCCAGGGATGGGGCAGCCACAGCTTCTCCATTCAACCCATCCCAGTGTCCCACCACCCTCACAGGGAAGAGCTTCTGCCCAAGAGCTCATCTCAATCTCCCTTCTGGCAGGTTAAAGCCAATCCCCTTGTCCTGTCCCTCCATCCCTTGTCCAAAGCCCCTCTCCAGCTTTCCTGTAGGCCCCTTTATGGTATCGAATTCAATATTTCATTCCCATCCTTTCTGTTTGCATCCTGATTTTGTCCGTTATCTTAATGTGGGGTAACTTCCAAAGGAAATCAGGACAGGCAACAACTGAAAGCCTCAGGTCACTATTACCTATTGCTATGAAGCAAGTAGCAGCCCTACGAGGAGATACCAAAGCAGTTGCTGGTTGTCACTTCAGCAGCAGAGTCTGCACCACGTGTGAACACAGTGAGGATGAGGAGCATGAGGCAGACCTGGTCCATCAGGATAAATCACAGCGTCTCTTTGTGGATGGATGCACAGGACCTGTGCAAACCCACCCTGCTGTGCCAGTTGGGTGCCAGGGGGATGCTTGTTGGCTCTGGCTTGGTTCTTTAACTGGCCACTTAGCACACTAGGTGGTTGCTTCCCATTGCTGGTTGTGTAATTGGACACAGAGCTCAGGCATATCATTTCTGCCTTCATTTTCCCCCCTTTTCTTGATGCTGTGTCCCTGAGCTACTTTGGTTTCTAAATTCGGGCCTTACATATTTATCTGTGCCATTCAATTAGACCACATCCCCAAAGCTGCTCAATAGTTTCACAGGATGTGGGAAATTTGGTAATTAAATGCATGCAAATGCTGCAAGAATAGAAGAAATTAATTTTCCTTAATATCAGCTGGTTATTCCATGATGATTCCAGAGATAACGTGACCAAGAGACTGGCTTTTCTCTCCCCTTCTTGCCATCCTTTTTGAGTCTTTCTTGTTACTACTCCAGAAATACCTGGTTGAGTTCCTGTGAATAGAATCCAAGCTGTGTACTTACATTGGATCTATCCTTAAGGTTTTGTGGTTGAAGTTCCACGGGTGTTGGAACACTTTAGGATGAAGCAGAGCCCTCCCAGTGTGTAATCGGCAATGTCCGAGCTGGAGTGAAGCAGGCACAACTATTACCTGGAAGGACACTTTGCACTAGCTGTTGTGGCTTTGGAAGTACCCCAGGTTCCATGTTAAAGTCTGGCATCTCCAGGTATTCCCTTATAAGCTGTGTTTATTCACTGCAATCCGTAGGAAGTTGTGACTCTTGGGTTTGGAGGCTGGATAAAGCATGTCCCAGCTCAGACTTCCAGCCAGGAGCTGTTTCCGTCATGTCTTTTAGTGGGATTTTAACCATTTGGTCCCATATCACAGTTATTAAGGAATTTGGAAGTCATTCTTTCAGAGATTGCAAATCTTGAATAACTATTTCAATGCTCTCTGTGTGTTACCTTAAAAGATCTGTCTTTATCCCTTACTTAAGGGACCTTGTCCCTCGTAGCTTTTGGACCCTTTCCACACCATCCACTCACAGCTGTCTTGCCTTCCCGCTTGAATCCATTGCCACTTTGGTGTTTGAGTTCCTCCCTGGAGTGCCAAAGCCGTGTCAGGGCTGGGTTGTATTCCAGCCTGCAGTACTGCAGTGCTGTTGCATCAGTGCAGGGCTTCTGTCATTCCTCTCCTCTCTTGGCCTGCTCCTGGGGTGGGAAAAGAGGTCCCCGTGGCTCAGGAATGCAATATATTCTTGCTTGCTGAAGGGAGCAAAGTGCTCTCGGTAGTGTCAAAGCCTTTGCAGGTTGGAAGCTCTTCCCTTGTCATCATGGAGAAGTGCTCTATCATGTTGCATCCGATGCAAAGACTCTGTATCCAACCTGCATGTTGGAGGAATCTAGCTGTCAGGAATGACTATTGATGGAAGTCTTGTCAAATGATTTCATTCTTAGGGCTTGAAATGAATAGAAACACTGATTGTTTTTTATATATATATATATGAATGAAAGGGTGGGATTTGACTTCCCATAGTAGAGACATGGTGTGCTCAGAGGAGGAAGAGGTGAAACCGCTGAGGTCTTGGTCCTACCTAGAGCACTCCCTGCTACACTCAAAGAACCATGGAATGGTTTGGGATGAAGGGACCTTAAAGCTCATCCAGTTCCATGGGCAGGGACACCTTCCACTAGAGCAGGTTGTTCCAAGGCCCTGTGTCCAACCTGGCCTTGAACACTGCCGGGGATGGGGCAGCCACATCCTGTGCCAGTGTCCCACGACCCTCACAGGGAAGAGCTTCTTCCCATTCCAATGCTGAAGTCATGATAGCAACTTCTCCTTAACTGCAATAATATCTGGTAGGACATGAAGGAGCTCAGCATATTCCATACACGTTGTCTACAAAACACTGGGTTTGATACCGTTGCTTTGCAGAATAGTTTCTGTAGAACCATAGACTGGTTTGGGTTGGAAAGGATCTTAAGATCACCCAGTTCCAACCCCCTGCCATGGACAGGGAAGAGTGGGACATATCCCACTATGTCAGAAGAGGGATAGAGAATAGAATAGAGTTTGTGTTCAGGAGATACCCAAAGTGAGTTGGAGATCCGGGGCTGTGCGATGCTTCTGCTTGTGTTGTACAACTAGATGCAGGGATGGGCAGGTTCTCCCAGTGCCCATCACTTGGTCCATGGGGTGAGGGCTGGAAGCCCAGAGCTGCTCCGTGTTCTTGCCATACCTGACCTTGCTGTACCTGTGCTCTTTGCTCCCCTGCAGAGCTGACCTGTCCGGGTGCAACAGAGCAAAAGAAGCTGCTGCAGGATGAAAAGATGGCAGCGCGGCTGCTCGCACCACCAGGCCCTGAGAGCTTCAAACCCTTCACTCCGGAGTCTCTGGCCAACATCGAGAAGCACATCGCCGAGCTGAAGAAGAAGCAGCGCTCCAAGCAGGACAGCAGCCACCGGGATGACGATGAAGACAGCAAACCAAAACCCAACAGTGACCTCGAGGCGGGGAAGAACTTGCCTTTCATCTATGGGGACATCCCAAAAGGCCTGGTTGCTGTACCCCTGGAGGACTTTGACCCTTATTATATGACCCAGAAAGTGAGTCGGCAAGAAGGAAGCCACTAAACTGCCTTTTGCTTTAGGGAATGGCAGGTTTGGGTATGGTTTAAGTAGAAGACAAAGAGTGGAGTCTATGGATGGGGCTTGTTGCGTTATGTGTTTTTCTTTGGGGTTTAATAGAGATGATACGATCCTGCTTGGATGGAGTTGGGAGAACAAGGGCTGGCAACTAAATATAGCTAAAGTCGTGCTAAGGTGCCAATGTTAACCATAAGGGCAAGAAGAATTTCATTGAGGGGTACTGGCCTTAAGTGTGTATTTGATTTACTTGCATGGAATTTGATGGTTATGAAGCAATGAGGACTAAAAACCCAATGAGATTAACTACCCTTCATCGTCATCATTTTGATTTCAAACATATTTAATGTCTGTGGCATGAAGGTGACGTGGCAGGAGGCATTTAGGGGTGCCAAGATGCAGTAAGGAATGAAGTGGCGTTGTGAGGAAAGGAGTGAGTAAGCAAACACCGTGCTGGAAATGGAGGGGAGGGATCTTCTTTGGGGAAAGAAGGAAGAGCACTGTCGCTGGTTTTCTTAGAAGGCCAAAGGGCTTAAAACTGAGGCTCTTTTCTACTGTTTAATGCCCTTGCTTTCTTTGATAGAGATTGAATTTGGCTGATCAGAGATAGTTACCACCTATAACTCAGGTTTAGCTGTGCCACTGGAGAGCCTGGATGTGACCGCTGTTGTGATGTGACCAGTCCGAACCTGAGTTGTCATGGGTAGCAAGGCTTTGTGTTGTCTTTGCCACGCTCAGGAGTGGTTCTGTCACATGAAATCAACTGGATTTGCTGCTGATGTTGGGTATAACTGCTCATTCTTCGCCACCTTTACACCAGTGGATTCAATGCTTATTTGTTGTGCTGGGAATGCAGGTGCCAATTCAACAGGGCTTTGAAACAGGGTGGATTGTCTATGAGCTGGTTTTGAGGTGGATGTAGCTCATGTTGTCCCTCAGAATGGTGTTGCCTGGGTTTGGGGTGGGCAGGTTGCGAAAGAGAGACATGTAGTTCTCAGGATGCCTTTGGTTGCATGTGGCCACTTGCACCCAACCAAAGCCCGTGTTAGAGGATGCTGCTGCAGATCCAAGCAGGAGTGGTTGGTATCCATGTAGTTGAATGGACACAACATCTGTGGGAGAATTGAGCTGTGCTCCTTCTAGCACAGCTACTCCTTCAGTAGGAGAGTGCTGAAGGGGCTGTGGGCACTGGGTAAAGGCTTCTTGGGTGTCTTTGTGTTCCACCACAAGTAGGAGACAAGGGAACCCTGGCAGCACTCACCCTTTCTCTCAACACAATGCTAGGAAGAAATCCTTAGTGTTTAGGGAAAACCAAGTTACATTCCCAATCTCTGGGTCTCTGCTTGCTCCATTGTGCCTGTGTGTGGAGCTGGAGCTGCTGCAGATGGAGGGGAACGTTCTGGAGATGGGAGAGAAAGTGCAAAGAGCTTTGGTCTTCCCATAAACACTAAAACTGGCTCAGTTCCTTTTGCATCCACTTCAGTGTGGGGATAGCTTTGGGCTGCGCTGCTGCTCTGCTGCTTCAAATAGTGACTTCCCACAAGGCATTTTTTTTAAGGCCATTAAAAAAGGCCCTTCTGAATCATCAGGAATTGCGAAGCTGCTCGGATCACGGGAAGTTTTCCAAGAGTTTTTTTGGTTTTCCTCTCCAGAAGGTTTTGCATCAGAGGTCTTTTCCTTTACAGCGAGATGTGCAGCACACAGAGGAACAAATCAGCTGCTGGCTTTGCCTTGCAGGAGGACACAGTGATCTTGGGTTAGCCACGGGAACTGAAACTGCATCCTCATGGAGAAGCTGAACATTCCAGTGGCCTGTTAACTGATATTGAAAGGAGAAACAGCGTGACCTAGAAACACAACCATGGTGCAGGGACTCAGAATTCCCAGGTCCGGAGCGCAGCCCTGCAAGGCTTTTGTCCGAGCTGCTTCCCTTTTCCCTGCTGTTTCATTTAGCAAAGTGGGAGTAATGACTCGTAGGAGTATCAGGAGAGTCCCTTTGCTCACAGGTAGCAGGTTTTGGGGGTAATTCGGCTCCTTTTTGTCTTTGTGGAAGTACCAGAGAGAATATGTTCATGATTCTTTGGTTTGCAAATAGTAAGTCCAATTCCTGGCCTGAAGCACATCACAGAAGCCCATGATGCTTGTGGAAATCAACCCAAAAGGTACATGAACTTCCCTGGTAACACGTGCAAGCAAAACTCAGGCTGCCTTGGATGTGGGAGCATCCCTAGCAATGAAGGCAAAGCAGATGCTTGCCTCATAGTCTAGTCTGCAGTGGTTGCTTAAGCAAGAGGTAGGGTCTGGGCCATACTGGGCCATGATTAGTATTTCTATTTCCTAATGTTTTTCCATCTTTTCAACCTCTTTTTCCTTCTCTTCCATTTATGGCCGAGGTTGTCACTCCTACTAAACACCTCGTTCTTTCCCATTGACCGTGACTTCTGCCACATCATGGTCCTCAAGCAACTTCCATTTCACTCAGTAGGAATCTCATATAGAACAGGGTAAAGGTGTTAATGCTCCTGCAGTGGCTCCGTTCAGGAGGTCCTTGAGCTTTCTGGGAGCTGGGATCATAGAAGCTCACTGAGTTCAATGGTAAAATGAACCCTGCAGTTGTAGGGGGCTGGCTGCACCTCTGTGAGCGTCTGAGGTCACCTATAGCTTGCAGATGAGCACCTGAGGATCCTTCTAGTGCCTTTGTGCCAATGGAGTGACTTGCAACTTCGTCAAGTCACATGCGGGGTTTGGAAATGGGCCCTCAGGTCCGGAATGTCACCTTGGCTCCGTGGGCCTGGGAAAATCACAGGGATGTGAGACACCAGCTTGGGAGAGGCACGTCTGGCTCTAACATGTGCTTCTGCAAGGCAAGGTAACGGCCCTACAAGGTCACGGGCTTGGCAGAGCAGTGAAGTCATTGAAACAGAGGGAAGATTTGGGACCATCTCAAAAATGAGCCTTTTATTCTCATTTCCAAAAGCTTTTCCCAGGTTTTGCATGTTTAATGCCATTTTTCCTTCCGCTCCATCCCTCTGGTAGGCTTAAAAGGGGCAGGAAAAGCAAAGATGCCCTTCCTAGCTAACCTAGGGAAAGAAAGGAGAGTGTAATCCCTGTCAGTCATCTTCTCCAGCCCTTTCTGGGTGTCAGATGGAAGCAAAGTGTGATGGAGACAGGAGAGACCAGTGCTGCTTGCATCCAGCCCCAAGTGCTGCCGTAGCACATCGCGCTTCCTGCCGGGATCGGGATACATGAGTGTGGCACAGAGCAGGAGGCGAGAGAGGCTCTGCTGCAGTCACCTAAATAGCTGCAGCCCACTGGTGATGAGTGGAAGGGAGGAGAATCATTTCCGCCTTGGAGGCAGCATGAATCCCCTTCCAGAGGCAGATTGCGCTGTCGTTGGCACTGAAACCCAGATCAGCTTCTCCACATTCCACTTTGAACAATGTCTATTTTTACAAATCCATCTTTCAGGAATGATTTAGTTGATACATTTAAATAAATGTCAAGTTTTTTTTGTTTCCTACGTTGAAACAAGAGGTTAAAACAAGAGCAAAATGTGGGAGATTCTTTCCTCCATAAAGAATGGAGGTGAAGAAGTCATCGATCCCCTTTTGAGGGGTGGGAAAAGAACTACTAAATACTGTGATTTCTCTATTAGGAATTACACCTCGATGATTTGAGAGCTGTTTTGCTCAATTCTGTCTCTCCTCCTTCAGCCTCCAGGGTGGCAGAATTCCCTGCAAAAGGAATGGTGAAAATAGCTCTGTTCAAGTAACTTGCTCAGGGTGTCATCAGAAAGTCATCGCTCTCTCCTGCTGAACACTGAGGCTGAGGCAGTCATGTTACCGCTGTAGGAATGTGCTTCCATATGTTCTTAGGCTGTTCAGAAAGCTGTTTTCTCCTTAAAGCTGCTGCCCACTCCTCCTCACTTCCCAACCATTGCAGAAAGGCTCAGTGTAAAACCTGCATGCAGGAGTATTTTAAACCTCCCTATCACTGGAATGCTCTTTGCCATCACTTGCTCGGTTCTCTCATGCTCTCCAGCACAGCTTTGGTGTGCTGTTCTGCAGATGGATTTAGACATGACTTCTCTTTGGTGATCTTCTTTCTGTAAGAGAACTGGTTCTGAGGCTTCTATGAAGCCAACTTTAACCTGAAGTGGACAAAGAACCTTTCTCTTTAACCACAAACACAGACTTTGGGAAGTTCAGACTTCACCTCTTGGAAGAAAATGCCTTTCTCCAGGCCTCACCTTGCGCTGGGTTTCAAGCTTTGCCTCAGCAGATCTTCAAAGGACTTAAGGATGTTCTTGGCCCTGCACCAGCAAACATCTTAAGAGCACGCAGCCATTTTGCAATTGAGTTTTAATATGTCAGCAGCAGAAAGACAAAGCAAAGAGAAGGGTTTCAGTTGCCAAACGCTTCTTGGCTTTTGTGCTTTCCTTTCTATTGACAAGGCCAAGCAGAGATTTACCCAGGGTTTTGGAAGATACACAGAGGAACCGGAGCTTGGGCTCGTCGGAATCGATGAGCACACTGGGATGGGCAGCACCTTCTTTGTGCTAAGGTTATATGAGAGGCCCAGTTGTGATGTGCTTTATAGGCAGGAATAATCTCAACAAGCGTTATGGGCTAAAAAGAGGAAGATGCGACGAACATGGAAGAGAAAACAAGGAGCTGCCTTATGTGAGGTCATGTAATAGCTGAAGGACTAAGCAGGATGTTAATGCAGTTGCCCTGCTCATTGGATGAAGCAGCTTATATTACACCAGGGAATGCCATTTGTGAAACAGCCACTGACAATGTGTGTTCCCATGTAATCACTCCAGCATTCCAAGGCAGACAGGCTCTGCCCCTCCATGTAGAGCAGTTCACATCCACCTTCCCCACCTGAGCTTCACTCCTGTTGTACAGGTCGAAAGGCTTTGGGTGGGTTTACGTCTGAAGCATGTACCTGTGTCTCCATGTGAAGAATAGGGTTACTTGTGGTTTGCTGAGCAAACCACAGGGCTGCTGCACTGGGATCTTTCCCAAGTGGAAATGGAGGCATGATGGAACTGAGTTGCTGCATGGGGTTTGGTCCAGCTCATGTGCCCATGTGATGTTCAGCACTGATTTCATTGCTTAAAGGATGTGGGAGATCTCAGGGTTGTGCTGGGGACAAAACTGAAGCCCAGGAGCATCCTGTTGTGATGGGTGTCCTGCTCCAAAGCCTCTGCAGAGGACAGGGAATGAAGATATGCACCTGGTATGTGAGTGTTGGGAAGTTTGCAGTGTTGGGAAGGAGCCAGAGCTGGTTCCTAACATCGGGTGTCCCTCGACCACTCTGTAACCTGCACTTTTGAAGAACTTAGAGCATATTGTTCCATGCCAAGGTAATCTGGTCATTAATTCTTGATGCAGCCATTTAAGAGCTGGCTTTAAAGTGCTTTTGCTGGGGGATGCATTAGTGGTTCTGCTAACTAACGTTTCACACTCGGCGCCGAACCGCAATCTGATTTTGATTTCCTTAGCAAATAATTTACTGCTCGATGGTCTCATTTAGCCCAAAATAAGCTAAAAACCCCTCGTTTCCCTTCACTAGGAGGGGAAATGACAAATTTCCTAAGAGCCAGCCTCCTGGGGAAGCACAGTGGCTGCGTTGGCAGGAAGCCCTTGTGGATTCCCTCCTGTTGGGCTCCGGGCTGTGCCAAAGGGTGGGCTGGATTTGCTTGTGCCCCTGCCATGCTCTTGGGCTTCATCCTGCCCTGCTGCAGGGGGAAGGTACAATGGGGAAGGCTTTTCAGTGCACACAAACTGCCTTTTCTCCTTCCAAAAGTGGTGGGTGCGTTGGGAGTGCTGGTATTAAGCAGCCCCAGTTCTAATTCTGCCTTCTTCAGATCGCTGCATGTGGTTGTCTCCACACTCTGCGTTGCTGGTGGGGAGATGGAGCAGCAGGTCTGGATTTGAGGGCTGGAGATGGAGTCGATTCTGCCTCACATTTACATCATTCATTTCTCAATAAAGTAGTATACCTTTGTATAATATAAATCAGAATAAGGATAAAGTAGCAAACCTTAGCGTCTCGCTCATTAAAGGCAGGGAGAGCACATGGCTCTGCCTGGAGCTGATGCACCAGAATGGAATGTGCTCCAAATTCCCAGTGATGGGTGTCTGACCTTGGCTGGTGGTGGGGACATGTTCTTTTTGCTTAGCTGCTTCCTTGCAGGTGAGATGTCCTGTGTGTTGTCCTGTGTCCTTGCTGTCCTGTGTGTTGTTTGGGAAGGAGACATGGGCTACATGAACCCCGTGCCATAAAGATGGTTTTGTACCCTGGGCAGTGGCATAAAGCTGGGTTTCAACTGCCAGTTCTGCTCCTGAATTTGTGGTCTTCAGTTGCTTTGGGTTCTTTAGGAGATAGGGATAATAGTGGAAATAGGGAATATAGGTGTTCTTGGATGGGAGGTTTGGCTTCTGCTCCAGGTCTCTAGAAATGGATGGGTTGGAGTAGAACTACTCGTGATGCACTCGTAGGGGTGTTTTACCCTAATGGGAACTTCATAAAGGAGATTATGCTTTAAGAAAGGCAGCAAATGCTATTTTTATACCAGGAGAATAATGAACGCTTTGATTTTCCTGCATTAACTCTCTCTTTCTCTTTCTTTCTTTGTTTCTCTACAGACCTTTGTAGTACTAAACAGAGGGAAAACACTCTTCCGATTTAGTGCCACACCTGCCTTGTACATTTTAAGTCCTTTTAATCTGTTTAGAAGAATAGCTATTAAAATTTTGATACATTCATATCCTTTTGATTGCTATTTCTGCCTTGGTATAGTCATTGAACCAAGCTCTTGCCGCTTGTCCTAGTGCTCAGTTCCAATAGTGGGGATGGGTTTGGGTTGTGCATGTGGCCTCAGAGCATCGAAAAAGCATGGTCCTTTAGACACATCCAAGCAAGTCAACTCATTCATTTTCCCTGCTATTTGCACCTGTCTGTGTCCATACATTGTGCACAGACATCAGTAAGTATTGGAACAACTATGATTTATTCTTTACATGAAGAGGAGTTGAGCTTTAGCTCCTAAAATGCTTAAAGAGAGTTATCATGTGAAGAGCGAGCCAAAGGTACCTTGTATGGGACGAGACACTGACTAATTCCTTGCTCTTCTGGCATCTCAAACATCCTTCTAATGGCAAGGCTGTTCCAAAATGCTCCCGTGCAGGGCTTCAGACAGCTTGGGAATAGATAGGAAAGAGATGGGAAACATCATCTGCATGTGTTGTTAGGAGAAAGGGGAGGAAAAATGGGCTGCTTCCCTGGTTAGTTATTTATTCATACAAAGTGACTCCGAAATGGAATTCCTGTGTTGGATTAAAGGCTTCTCTTCACTCACTTCCTGCATCTCGTCCAAAGAAAAAGCTTTTCCATCTTTCCAAAGTCCCTTTGGGATCTGGGGCTGGGAACGTTTTCTTTGGCTCCTGTGTTATTTCTCCCCTCTGGATGTTCTGGGATGCAGCTGAGAGATGCCGCTCTCTCAGGTTGGGACCAAGATGCTGACAAGTGGATCATGGGCCTGGATCTGGGATCCATTGAGTCTGCTTAAACAGTTTGGGAAGTCCAACAGCTTGGATCTGACCCATTCTGCTGATAATTCCATAGTTAACATACACTTAGGCTTCTAGTGCTGAGATTGCGCTGTCCTTGCACATCACTCCAGCACCTTCCGTCTGCAAATGTGCCACATGAGATCCCGAACACACAAGAGATGTTTGGAAAGATTCCTATGATCTTCTCCAAGCTAAG
The DNA here is from genome assembly GCF_004027225.2 of Strigops habroptila. Lineage (NCBI taxonomy): Eukaryota > Metazoa > Chordata > Aves > Psittaciformes > Psittacidae > Strigops > Strigops habroptila. Next base: position 347,402 of record NC_044299.2, on the reverse strand, counting down.
TCATGGGTGTCCATGGGTTGCAATGCTGCTTTCCAGTTGGATATATTACTGATGTTACTGAATAGACGGAATTATCTGGGGAGACGCTGCCATTTAGGCGTGTGATTTGGGAATTGCAAAGACATAGCAGAGAATAGGAAATGAATTGAATGGTGACATAAAACCACTATTTATATATAGGCGCCCCAGTGTTATGTCCCATGAGTGCTGGGAGCATCCTGGCTCTTATTTGTAGTCCACATAGACTGGGGATGGTTGAGTTTCATTGCAGTAAGTGATCCTTAGGGAGCTGTAAGCTGATGTAAAGAGCCACGCTGGTGTCCTGTTGATCCTTGACTTTGTTCTACAGTATTTAGCATGATCATTATGTGCACTATTTTGACCAACTGTGTATTCATGACTTTTAGTAACCCACCTGAATGGTCGAAGAATGTGGAGTAAGTAAAAGCTTCTTCTGTTCTAGTAACAAATCTGTTTCTCCTCAAATTTAAGTTCCCATCAACCCGAGTCATCTTTTCTACCTGCTTTGTTTAGACCCAAGTGGTTCTAATTCCTCTTTTGTCACCACTGAAATGGCATTTCAACCACTTTCCTCCTGCAGGTATACATTCACTGGCATTTATACGTTTGAATCCCTTGTGAAAATCATTGCAAGAGGTTTCTGTATAGACGGCTTTACTTTCCTCCGGGATCCATGGAACTGGCTGGATTTCAGTGTGATCATGATGGCGTAAGTTGTGTTTTCGGCTTACTTCAGCTATCTGTGGCATGTGGGAGGGGATGGGACCTTAGCGTGTGTGGGGGGTGTGTGTGTTAAGGAAACAAGAAGGAAAACTTAAATGCATCCCCAAAAGATTTATTCTTGATTCTTCAGAAGAAAGCTTTAGCCTGACATGGAGTCACAGACCTAAACTGCAGCTCCACAGAGTTACTGTTGCTGCTGCTGCAAAATACATGTTGAAATGTGCCTTTAGGAAGATAAGACTTTATAATAGTCCCTGGCATTTTAGACTGCTCACGTGCCAGAGTGGCAGCTTGACCTGTTCAGCATAGGACTAACAGCCAAACATCTAGTCTCCATCACTCCTCCTCCCCTTGGGCTTGTGTGGTCAAAGTTCCCAGGCTGTGATTTAAGGTTGAGTAATTGTTAACCCCTTTCCAATGAGTTGGAAAAGGAGACACTTTCTTTTCCTTCTTCATTTTCTTCTCTTGTGCCAGCTCAGCTTATATGGATTATGAGGATTCATAGGGATGGCTGAAAGCTGAACCAGGAGATGCTCCCTAGATTTTCCCTGTATTGATGGTTGCTTTGGCTCAGTACCACTGAGGAGAGCCTTGTGGATGGCCCTGGTGGTCTGAGGCATTACTGGAAGAGAAAGTTATATCCCCTTTTACGACTGTTATTGGGATATTGCATGTGTGCATGTTTGGGCTCCCGTAGTCGACAGCAGGAAAGCTCAGGAGCCTTATTCTGAAGGGTTCAGAGCACTTGTATGCTTTAATCATAGAAAATACCTTTTTTGGGCTGGATTCTGCCCCCAAAGCTGTTGATTTCCCAGAGTTTCTGCTCTTTTCTCCATGCCTTTTAGCTGTGCAATTAAATCACATGGGAAGAGTTGGACCTTGTGCACAAAAGGCACATAACCAGTCGCTCCCTGAACCTTTAGTTTCCCTTGAGAAGAGGTGGGGATCTGCTGCGCACAGTGTGAATGTGCATGTGTGTGGGAAGCTCCCACTTCCGTGCACGCACACTGAATTCAACCTCTGCATTGGGTACTGCCTTTGTTTCTCTAGAGATGAACAAGGAACAGCTTTAAAAGGCCCAATGCAGTGGTCTTAAATGTGAAATCTCCCGCTGATCTGGCTGTGTAACCTCCTCATTCCCAGTGAGGTTGCTTATAGGCTTCCAATCCAATCTCTTTCTGTGTCAAGGGCTGGAACAAGCCTGTGTGTTATTTAAAGCCCACTAAAGGGGGTCTGAGTTCTGTGAAGCACCCAGAGGAGTCTCAAATATTGTGCATTTCTTTGCCTTTTCATACCCTGTTTCTCCCCAGACAGCACAGAGGAAATACTCTGTTCTAAGATGTGGTAAAATACAACCCTGTTACCCTTGCACTAAGCATCTTATCCTCTGTGTAACTCGGGTTTATCCCTTTGTAAAACGGGGATAAGCCTACCTGTGCCTCATAAACAGCTAGTAAAGCATAAAGGATTAAACTGAAGGATGCCCCTCAAAGCAAAAGATGCTGATGCTTTATGCCAAACACAAAGTGAAGCAAATACACTCGAAACCACTAAAGTGAGGCGATGCCACCAAATCCCCTCCCAGCTTCAAGCTTTACAATTACCTTCTCCTATAGAGATAACACTAAATGTAGTCCCACGTAGGTGAGGCTGCAGGTACCACCCCATACACCTGGATGAACCGGTTGCAGCGTGGAGACCCTTGAAGTGCGTTCTCCCTTTGCAATGCCCATTCGAAAGCACTTGCAATGCTTGTTTCCTACAATGGAAACCAAAAGGTGACCCCAACGGTGCCATTAACTCTGGTTTAATTCTGCAGGTATATAACAGAGTTTGTAAACCTAGGCAATGTTTCAGCTCTGCGCACTTTCAGGGTTCTGAGAGCTTTGAAAACTATATCTGTTATTCCAGGTAAGGCAGCCTCCGCTTGGTGTTAGCTGTTGGGTACAGGCCCCCTGTGAGTGCTGTATTGCTTTGTCTGTAGTAGGTGTTTTTCTTTTCTGGGTGTGTGTATTGTCATGGTGTTTTCTGTGTGTGACCTCCCTCATTGCAGATATGTCACAGAGTTTGTGGACCTTGGGAATGTCTCAGCCTTGAGAACTTTCAGAGTTCTCCGAGCTTTGAAAACTATCTCTGTTATTCCAGGTGAGAACCGTTCAGCATCCAAAGCGTGTCCCTTTTCCACACCTTCCCTCCCGTCCTGCATTGCTTATTGCTCAGAAAGGCACTGGGATGGTTTTGATGGGCTTTGCAGTCTGGATCAACGGAGTTGTTGGGAATTGAGGCTTCTGAACCATCAAATTGGGGGGGTAGAAGTCTGCTCTTCCTGTTCTTTATCCCTTTATCTGCTCTCTGCCTAAAGTTTAGTTCCAGATGACTAAAGAATGGGGATATCCTTCCTCCTCAGGAGAAAGAGTTTCTCGCTCAGGAAGTCATCCCATCATCGCCAGTGTTTCTAGAACTGTTCTAAAACCTAAACTAAAACCTGTTCTAAAACCTAAACCCAAAACCTGTTCTTATTCCTAAGAATAAGTTTGTAAAGGAGCAAAACCCAGCAATGATTAAAACCTGCCTGCATGAGGCTACTTCAGTTCCTTGGAGTCAGATGGGATCTGGGGCAGGTTGGCTTCTAGGTCGTGGCAATAAGCTTGCCTCCCTGACCTGTCTCACCCCATATAACCAGTTGATGAGTTTTGGTCTTCTATTTCTTTGTGCTTTGTTTCCTAATGCATTAACTGATGACGGTTCTTTTGCTTTCTCAGCCTCCACTTGCCAGAAAAGAGACTATGGAATTGTAGGGGCCCATCACTTTTGTCCCCGTTCCAGACTGCTAAACCCATCAGATGTACATGGCTGTTGTGCATGATGTTCTTAAGTGGCATCTGCTTTCCTTGCACCCAGTGAAAGTATGCTAGAGTATGTTCTTACTTAGCATTCCTTAATGTTTGCCAACGTTAAAGAGCACAAGATACTTGGTGAATTGCTGTTAGCAGTGCACTCGAGGGATCTGAAGTGCAGTTGTGATTCTGTCAGCCTGCTCCAGGTATTAACTGTCTTGCTCAAAGAACAGCATCGATGTTAAGAGAAGTTCTATGCGTGTTTTGCTTTCAGAATGGTAACAAAGCGAAAACCATGCAGCTTTAATGAGCTGGGTACTAAGTGTGTGACAGCATGCCTTGCCTTCCTATCGAAAGGAGCAGGACAGTTCACTTTGGGATCGTTCCCTCCATGCGACTCGAAACCAATGGAGTTTTCCTTTTATTTCAAATGACAGCAAGGGAAGGGGGAGCTGAGCCCTTCCTCAGTGCAGCCATATGTTTTACTACAGGCTTGGTTTATTGGTGTTAGTGCTGTAGTGGCTCAGGGTTCCCCTTCTGCTTCAGCACATGTAATGGAATGGGAATTATAACATCTTGCTGTTACAATGAGTATTAACCACATCTTCAATAACTGCGATTATCCTCAGTGTGGTTTTTAGACAAGATATTCCATGCAGGTAAAGGGTCTGCATGGATTTGCGTGGCAAGAGCAGACTGTGGCACCTATGAACTAAACCATCACATTGTTGCTATGGCTTGGTAGAGCATATTGAACTCTCTGGTGTTCTAAAGAGATTTGGTCATTGGCATAAATGAACTGGGATTTCAGTTGTCTGAGACCATCAGTCTCCGTTGCCTGTGACAGTCAGTAGGACCCAGTGGTAATGTGGATCTGCAGAACACGAAGGCCATTGCTTCCCCTGGGAGTTGTTGGAGTTGTATTTGTCCTGTGACTGGACTGGGAACACTCTTGCTGCCGATTGAGCATCGTGGTTCCAAGCCCCTTTCTCCTCCTGTGCCTATGAAAGAGCAACACACAAAGCAGAACCCCAGTTGCTGGTGTAAATGGCTGCATGGCGCATATTTGAGCGATGGAGATGAGCATGCAAACTGGTGTTGTAATGGGTATTTGTCTGCCAGAGCTAACAGCAAGAACCTGCTTGGTGTTGGAGTAGGGCTTTGGCATTGCTTGAAAACGTTGAAGGTGATTGAAATAAAAGACATTTAAAACAATATTCCTCCATAAGAATTCCGTTTGAATCTTGATGTTCCTGATCTGGGTCAAACCTCTGTTGGCATAGAAAGGTTTCTTGTCAAAGGTTTGCTGCTGAATGCTCGCATGGCTTCAGCCAGAGACTCGGATCTGACTGGCCCCAAATTCAGCCTCCTTCACTGCTCAGTTGTAAATACAAGATTAACATCAGAAAAGCTGGTTAAATACTCTTATGGTTTCTGCATCCAGAGATCTGTCTCCTGAAGCCTTTGTGCCGTGTTCTTCACCCGCTTCATGGATGGTTCCTCTTCCAGACCAGCCTGGTTTGGAAAATTGGCAGGATTCTTGACTTATGTCTGAGCTTCCTTTTATTATTGAGCCATTCATGATCTTTTGGAACTATTCATGATCCTGACGGCCTTGGTAGAGCCCAAAGAGCCAGCACTGAGGGTGAAACCCTGCCCCATCAAAACCCACCATCTAAGTGAAGGATGAGGCTCCTGCAAGTTTCCCCTTTCGGGGAAGTGCTGAAAGAATTGAGTTAAGTAGCAGAAACTTAAGATTAGACAGCTGGAAAAGTACTGGCTCTTTGTACGTTGGTTTAGCTTGTGCCAATAAGCCAGGCTTAAACAGAACTGAAGGTGTCCATGGAGAGCTTTGTAGCAGCATGTCTTAATTTAACACCTTGGTTTAGACAAGCCCTTGCTTTCATGGCAGGGCCTCCTGAGGATGCAAAGCATCCTCTGCTGCAAGGCTCAGATATGCTTAGGGAGGAACGTTTGTTCTAACAATTGCCAGTTCACCACTGAAACCAGGGAGCTTGGGCCATTCATCATCTTTATTGCACTGTGTGGGACAACCTGGTGGCTCCCAGGAACCGGCTGGTTTATAGCAACCCTCTTTTGCCACCACGCAGTGGTTGTAAGGGACCGTAAGTATGTGATTTCTCACTGTCTTCTCATTCTACAGGAGTCACTTCTAGTCTTCTTTTCTCCTCTGCAGGCTTGAAGACCATTGTGGGTGCCCTCATTCAGTCTGTGAAGAAGCTATCGGATGTAATGATCTTGACGGTGTTTTGTCTCAGTGTCTTTGCTCTCATCGGCCTGCAGCTCTTCATGGGCAATTTGAGGAACAAGTGTGTGATCTGGCCCATCAATGTCAATGAGACATTCCTGGATAACGGCTCAAGGGGCTTTGACTGGGAGGAATACACCAACAATATGTGTAGGTATCTCTGTGGCCAGCTTTGAGCAGTGGAAACCCCTTGCTCGGCTATGTTTCAGTAGAACCCTGGCTTTGTTTAGGTGTTTCTAGTCGGGTCCATCTGAGTTAGTCAATTGGGGATGTAGAGGGCTCGTAAGTGAAGGGGTTTAAGGTATTATAGTGTATTAAACTCTCTCCCTCCCTCTGTGTGTGCACGTAATCTTCTCTTTTTCATCTCCTTCAGCTAATTTCTACATCATTCCTGGTGCCCCTGATCCTTTGCTCTGTGGTAACAGCTCGGATGCAGGGTGAGTGATGAGCTTTAAGTCGAGACTCTACTTACCATTGATGGCAAAACCTTTGGGATGGTTCCTGTTGCTTCCTTTGGTGGTCCTGGTGTTATTCCACATGTGAACTGTTTCACATTTCTCAATCTAATTGTATTAATCCATTGTTATTACCTGACTAATAGGGTGTAAGCTGGCATGTTTCAGGTCGGGAGGCAGGTCTATGTCTAGTGATGATGACTTAGGGGCATTATTTCCCTCTGAATCCAATCAGAACCATCAGGGGGTGGAGGTTCAGCAATGGAAACCTCCATGTGCTATTGCCTCCAGTTGGGTTTTCACCCAGGCCTCTACAGGGCAAAAGCTGGTCCTTTCAGGGTGAAGAGCCTCACATTGCCACATCTTGTTTCATATGACAGGATTCCAGGGCTTTGCTGGAGGCCAGTCTCCTTGTCTGCTCTTCTTACTTGACACAGAAAGCAAAAGGCATGCCATGTGTTAGGAGGACCTCCATATGCATGAATAGTGTGCATGTTCTCACCTTGCTCTGTCCCTTTTCCTGCTTTGATGCCCTCAAATGGCTCTTGTCTTCTCCACAGCCAATGTCCGGAGGGTTACACGTGCATGAAAGCAGGACGGAACCCCAACTACGGTTACACAAGCTTTGATACTTTCAGCTGGGCTTTCCTGGCTTTATTTCGCCTTATGACTCAGGACTTCTGGGAGAACTTGTATCAGTTGGTAAGTCAACCCTTTGCTTTGGTGTTATACACGATGGGAAGTGGGGGGCAATGCGGGGAAGAGCCTTGGGTGAGATGGTCTAGTGTGAGGTGTCCCTGTCCATCCAAGGGGTTGGAACTGGATGATCTTAAGGTCTTTTCCAACCCAAACCAGTCTGTGATTCTATGGTTGGGAGGAGCCCAGCTCTGCTCACAGGAGGTGCTTTGGAGGGCAGAGTTTCCTGGTTACCTGAGGATGCTTTGGGGACCTTGCTGAAATGGCTTTTCTTCTATTTGCTTTGGTTTGAAGGGAGTCAAAGCGTTGAGTTTCACGCTGTGTCTGAACCATACTCAGTTTGCAGCCATTGGATGTTCCCTGAAGAAGAGGGATGTCACCTTTGGTGTTTCTGGCTAATGAATGTGCAGTGTCTTAGTGCCGAGATGTTAAATATTCAGCACTGCTTAGAAGCATCCAGGTCAAGGAACTTGGGGTCAATTCACATACCCGGTGTCACTCTGAAACTCGCTTTCCCCTTTCCTCTTCTCTCCCCTCTGCCATTCCTTTCTCCTAACAGACCTTACGAGCAGCAGGAAAAACCTACATGATCTTCTTTGTCTTGGTGATCTTTGTGGGATCCTTCTATCTGGTTAATCTCATTCTGGCTGTGGTAGCTATGGCTTATGAAGAGCAGAACCAGGCCACGTTGGAGGAGGCAGAGCAGAAGGAGGCAGAATTCAAGGCCATGTTAGAACAACTGAAAAAGCAGCAGGAAGAAGCACAGGTAAGTGCTTTGATTGCGTAGGTGCCTACTTTAAAGTGTATTTGCCTCCTATTACAGAGTAATAGTGTATAATGAAAAGATGCAGCAATGCCATGGCTGGCTCGCCCTGGCACCATATCCTCTCTTGACTGGGATTGACATTCTGCACTCTCTTCCCTGCTCCTGCTCTTTTATCCTGGATTATATGCAAGCTTATTGCGTTTGTTTATACTGGAAAACTCCCTTCTATTAAGGGAACTAGAAATGTTAAGTGGGAGAATATCTTTGCAAGACAAGTCCATCTTTTATCCTTTATCAATTGCTTTTAAGGGACTGAGAGAGGTTTTACTGCTGCCAAAGTAGACTATAAAAGTCCTGCCTGCATTTTCCTTCCAAGAGAAGGAATAAGCACCTCAATCCCAGCCCAAAGACTTGTGGTTCCACACAAGGTTTTAAAGCAGAAAGTGAGTATTAATCATGGTAATCTCTTGCCTACACCCTCAGGCTGCTGCTATGGTCACTTCGGCAGGGACAGTCTCTGAAGATGCTGTGGAAGATGATGGTGGTGGGGTGAGGATGTCTCGGAGCTCTTCAGAGCTTTCCAAACTCAGTTCCAAGAGTGCCAAGGAGCGCCGGAACAGGAGGAAGAAACGCAAGGACAAGGAGCTGTCAGAAGGAGACGAGAAGTGTGACAATGAGAAGGTGTTCAAGTCTGAATCCGAGGATGGCATGAGGAGGAAAGCGTTCAGGCTACCGGATAACAGGCTGGGAAGGAAGTTTTCCATCATGAACCAGGTAGTTTTCCTTTCCTTTGCTAACATGTATGCTCGCTTGGAGTTGGGATAATGTTCTAGTGTAGATCCTGATAGGCATGTCAAAGGAATCTGCCCATCATCTTAAACCTGCAGCGGATCAGGAGGACAATTATAGCCTGGCATAAATGGTTCCTGAGAGTAGGGAATCAAAGCAGATAACTTCTTTAGCCAAGAGTGAACCACTCTGAAAGCACAGCCAGCGATGGTTTGTGTAGACCTGGAGAGCGAGTGAAACCACTTCAGCAGCACTTGAGAGCACTGCAGTGCTTTATACCGTACTATTCACTGTCATTCTTTCTTGTCTCCCTCCCAGTCTCTCCTCAGCATCCCCGGCTCCCCTTTCCTCTCCCGACACAACAGCAAGAGCAGCATCTTCAGCTACAAAGGGCGATTTCGGGACCCGGGCTCAGAGAATGAGTTTGCTGATGATGAACACAGCACTGTGGAGGAGAGTGAAGGCAGGAGAGATTCCCTCTTCATCCCCATCCGTGGCCGGGACCGCCGGAGCAGCTACAGCGGCTACAGCGGCTACAGCCAAGGCAGCAGATCCTCCCGCATCTTCCCCAACCTCCGGCGCAGCGTGAAGAGGAACAGCACGGTGGACTGTAACGGCGTGGTGTCCCTCATCGGGGGTCCCCCCTCCAGCATGCCCGGGGGACGCCTTCTGCCTGAGGTGAAAATAGATAAGGCTGCCCATGGCAGTGGAAGGAGGGCAAGGAGTAGGTCGCACAGGCGGGGTGGTCTCTCCTCTTCTCCTGTATGCCGTGAACCTGGTGGTATGAGACTTGGACAGAGCCTTGGTCTACTGTGAGGTGTCTCTGCCCATCCAAGGGGTTGGAACTGAGTGATCTTAAGGTCCTTTGCAACCCAAACCATTCCATGCTTCTATGATTCACTCTGTCACCACAGATTATAAAGTCTATATTGGATTAAACACCCTGTGCTTTAACTTCCTCCCTCTTCCCTTTTCAAACTCAACAACCAACTTACCTCCTTTTCCCCCTGGGAAAAAGAGGCTCGGGATGGAGTCCTGAATTAAAGGGCTGCCAATAGCAGCCTGTTTGACCTATGTTCAGCATCAGTTGCTACCTGTTGTTTTTCTCTTCCCTAGGCAGCACGTTCGTATAATGCTTTGCTTCAGTATTTAACTCTTTCTAGCATGGATGTGGTGGGATTGATGCATGTGTAAAAGAGAAGTAGTACTCAGCAAAAGAAGCTGACCCTATGTCCATGTACATCCCCCAGGGAAGTAAGAAGCGTAGCAGGAACAACCATATTTCTCTCTCTGGGGCACACATGCCTTATTTCTAGGCCAAGAGTATGTAAAATAGTAGGAAGACCAAGAGTTTGTATTGATCATCCTGTGGGTTTTGCAGGGTACCACTGAAATCGAAATCAGGAAGAAACCTGGTGGCTCCCTCTTGGTCTCCATGGATCAGGTGAACGCATCCTATGGAAGGAAAGACCGAACCAACAGTGTAATGACCGGGTTGACAAACACCCTTGTGGAGGGTAGGTGTGACTTGAGGATGTGCCTTTGGTGGTTTTCAGTGTGTTTGTAGCGATTGCCCCCTCGTGGTGTGAGGTAGGAAGACAGAGGAGCCATCAGTTGGATGTTCCTCACACTGCTGGGTTCCCTGGAGCTATGTGGTTGTCCCTCTGTCCCACAGGATTTAGCTATCCCTGCTTTTAAGTAGTACATGCATTTATTTTGCCTCAGCCTGCTTCTTTAGAGACATTACTGAGGCAGGAGTGTTTGTTAGACTTTATTTGCATCTGAATTGTGTCGACACAGAGGTAAAGAGTTGTCATTTCACGCTAATGAGTGTGGAGATGATAGGAGTAAGATGATGTCTGATACAGTTGTTCTGTCTCCTGCAATCTCCCAAGGACTGGAGAGACCTTTCTCTTCTTATATCCATGGGAGGGAAAGATCTGAGCTGTGGTAAGAGCTGAGATGTGACAGGGAAAGGGACGTCAGGATGATGGCACATCTGAAATGGACAGCACATGGGGCTGAAATTTCCAACTCTGTTAAGCAGGAGCAAGGATTCCTGAACATATGAGGGTGATGAGCTCAAATTCCTGCTGTCTCCTGCAATAACATTGTAGGGAAACCAAATATACTTAGAAACAGAGCAAGGTTCTGCTGCTGCTTCCCTCCTGCGCAAACGCCTACAGGCTACAGTGCTACGGTCCCTCTCTTTTAACTTTAGCAACTCCAAGGCAACTAAATACCAAGCAACCAGAGAACCAATGGGAAGGAGAACGCAGTGGTCCCTTCCCTATCCATAGAAAAGAGAAAACTCCAGCTGGAGAGCCTGAATGGAACCACTGCGAGTCGAGGACTAGAGGGGGGAAACTCCTGATTGTGCTCCCTAAGCACTTGGGAAAGAAGTGGACCCAGCATCCTGTTTGATTTCTGTGGTTAAGCAGGTTATTCCTGTTTGGAATCCTTTGCAGCATTATGTCATGTATTTCCTCTTTTAGACCAGCATTCAGCACAGAATTCATTCCAGTTATTTAAAATCTGGCATCAAAGGCAGGTTAGACTCTGTAACTTTGATTTCAACCCTTTTCCCTTGCTGGGCTCTGAGTTAAATATAGCCCTTCATTTAAGATGATCATGAGATCCACGTGCCCCAGAGATCCAACAGCCTCCGAGGTGAACACTGAACCCCGTTGCTGTTTTGTTTTGTAACTGTAGAGCTGGAAGAGTCGCAAAGGAAGTGTCCCCCTTGCTGGTACAAGTTTGCCAACACGTTCTTGATCTGGGAATGCCACCCGTACTGGATGAAGCTGAAGGAGATAGTGAACTTAATTGTCATGGATCCTTTTGTTGACTTGGCCATCACCATCTGTATTGTGCTGAACACGTTGTTCATGGCCATGGAGCACCATCCTATGACCCCAGAGTTTGAACGTGTGCTCTCCGTAGGGAATCTGGTAAGCTAGCATGGGAAAAGATTCCTTACAGATCTGCTTCTCCTGGGATATGTTGCTTGTTAATGTGGACTTAGACTGGAAGAACTGCTGCTCCATTGCATGGGCTGCATGTTTGAGTTGGCTCATTGGTTGATATTGAGCCTGAAGATCAGGAGATGAACAGAAATGAATCTTTGTCTGTTCTTTGTCTGTCTCTTCTCATCATTCCAGGTTTTCACTGGAATTTTCACAGCAGAAATGTTCCTGAAGCTCATTGCCATGGATCCCTACTATTATTTCCAGGAAGGCTGGAACATCTTTGATGGATTTATTGTCTCCCTCAGTTTAATGGAACTGGGTCTAGCAGATGTGGAAGGACTTTCTGTGCTGCGATCTTTCCGATTGGTATTCCATCTTCCAGTTCTTTTGGAATGTTACTATCTTGGAGCTACTAGAAAGTTTCTTTACATAAGAAAAGGCAAAGCCCACTTGGTTCCTGGTTTGGGGAAGGACAGAGGTGGAATGGTGTCATTTTTGTGCTCTCTTCTTACTTCACAACTGCTCTTCATGAGATCTGAGCTGCATTTAGGCAGTGAGGGCTGACTTGGGAGGTATCTTGGTGTAGAGTATGAATGGAGATAGACCATGTTAGAAAGCACCTCTTCTTTCATGTGATCAAATGTGTTAGTTCCTATGTTACAGTAGAATAAAAGTGCTCAATAGCTACAGCCTTTATGTGCTTCAAACTGGTGCTGTCAGTGAGGAAGCTTTTGAAATGAAAGCCTCAAGGTTAGCTTTTTGGGTGCAGAGAACCCCAACTGAGGTCAGATGTTCTAAGAGCACAGAACTCCCACTTACATCCAGCTCCAGAAAGCCTGTCTCCAGATGAAATCCAACCTTGATTGTGGGGTCTGGGTATGCCAGAACAACCATAAGCATGGGCTTACGTGTACATAAACCATGAGGTGGTTGCCATGTAGGAAGTTCTGCCTGATTTTCCTCTTTGTTTCAGATGCAATTCAACTTAATGTCCTTTTTGGTTGTTTCTTCTGGGTTTCTTTGTAGCTGAGAGTCTTCAAACTGGCCAAGTCTTGGCCCACTCTGAACATGCTGATAAAAATCATCGGTAACTCAGTTGGTGCCTTGGGGAACTTGACCTTGGTGCTTGCCATCATCGTGTTCATCTTCGCCGTGGTGGGAATGCAGCTCTTTGGCAAAAGCTACAAGGAGTGTGTCTGCAAGATCAATCCGGAGTGTGAGCTACCCCGCTGGCACATGCACGATTTCTTCCACTCCTTCCTTATTGTCTTCCGTGTGTTGTGTGGGGAATGGATTGAGACCATGTGGGATTGTATGGAAGTAGCAGGACAGGCCATGTGCTTGATTGTCTTCATGATGGTCATGGTCATCGGCAATTTAGTGGTCAGTAAATGGTTACTGATGGGCTTTATTGGTTGCCTCTGGGTGGGGTAGAACATGGGGAGAGCACAGATAGGGAGTCACGATTTGGGAGGCTGTTCTAGCTCTCTTGGGGACCTTCATGGCCTTCAACATATGAACAGTCCTGTTGCCTTTGGTAGCACAACGTTAAGGATGTGCTTTGCTTGATGGACTTTAAACAGTTGCCCAAGAATAAAACATCCAAGCACTAAAAGCTGGAGGTACAAACCCCTCACTTACAGGAGACAGACCCTGAGGGCATAAAAGAAGCTTAGAAGAAGCCAAACCTGCCTTTTCAAATGGCAATAATTTGGGGCACAGGGGAAGGTCCTGAAGTGTTAAAATGGGGCTGGAAGTTCCTTCTAGAATCTGCCCACCAGCTCAGTCATGAGGTATAGTTGTGTGCAAGGATGGGCTGGTGAAACTGCACGGCCTGGTGTGTGGGAGGTTAGACTTAGATCATGCTGCTTCCTTCTGGTCTGAAATCCTAGGAAGAAAAGCCTATGGAGGAAGATGGAAGCAAGGATGAAGTAGTGTGAACAGTTGCATGTCTTCAAAGCAGTGTTGTGAGCTGGCTCGGGGAGGATTTGTCTCGCCAAGGGAACTATCACTAGATGTGGGCAAGGATGTAGAGCTATCACTCAGCACCTAGTTTGGCCCATTTCCTTCTTAACATCAGCAGGACTTGGGTGGCTGAATGCTCGTGGGTCAGCTCTGCCAAGCTCGCCCTCTTCTCTTGCAGGTGCTGAACCTCTTCTTAGCCTTGCTCCTGAGCTCCTTCAGCGCAGACAACTTAGCAGCAACAGATGATGATGGGGAGATGAACAACCTGCAGATCTCTGTTATCCGCATCAAGAAGGGCATTGCCTGGATCAAGGCAAAAGTGCGTGAGTTCATGCAGGCTCATTTCAAGCAGAGGGAGGCAGATGAGGTCAAACCCTTGGATGAGTTGTATGACAAGAAGGTAAACTGCATCGCTAACCACACAGGGGCTGATATCAACAGAGACATTGATTATCAGAAGAATGGCAATGGCACCACAAGTGGAATTGGGAGCAGTGTGGAGAAGTACATAATAGATGAAGATCACATGTCCTTCATCAATAACCCCAATCTCACTGTCCGGGTACCTATTGCTGTAGGTGAATCAGACTTTGAAAATCACAACACAGAAGATTTCAGCAGTGATACAGATCCTGATGGCAGCAAAGAGGTAGGGTGAGATGCTCCAAATGCATTCTAGTTGTTCAATGGTGGTGTGAGAGCCTGGAAGCATCTTGGGAGGGAGAACTAGATAGTTCCAGCACAAACTTTCTGGTTCTATATTATGATGTTGTCTTTGCACTCAAGACACAAGTTTCTTGTGCTGGTTGCTCTATGGAGAGCCACAAATACTATTAGACATATATTCTATATATACTTCATATATAGAATGTAAATACTATTAAATATATAGAGTAGAAATACTTCATACTCATGTTAACATGAGATGGATGGAAGCTGGGTCAGGATCTCAATGAGGTGGAGTGAGGAACCAGCTTTTGTTCCAGTAAATCTGGTGAACAAGTGGCTGAGTCCTCATGAGATTGGATATTTTGGGGGGAACTAATGATGGATTGGATTGGCTTTTGATTTGTGTTCAAGAAACTGGATGAAACCAGCTCCTCTGAAGGTAGCACCATTGACATCAAGCCTGAAGTGGAAGAAGTCCCTGTGGAGGCACCAGAGGAGTATCTGGACCCAGATGCTTGCTTCACAGAAGGTAAGCTGACTATGAGTGTAGAAAGAAGCCCTTGGAGATGTAGTTCCATTGCAAGGATGTAGATGACCTATAGGTAGGGCAAATTGATCTTGTGTACAGCTGATGCTGTGAGTACTTGGAAGCAGAAGAATTTGGCTTCAGGTCAGTTTTTTCTTCCTCCTTCTGTTGCTGGCCTTAATGTTTTTCAGCAACTGATCCATTACAGGTATTCCATGGCAAAGATACTCTAAATGGTTCAAGGTTATGTTATCAGCAAGTTTTCCATTCATATTCCGTCACGTGTATGGAAACCTCAGCAAATACAACAGGCTTAATCTGCTCACAAAATGATGTTAATTCAGGTGCCCACGTGCAGAAGTGATGAAAGTAATCATCAAATCCTCAAGAACACAAGAGTTTGAACTGAAACTCGGCGTGTTTGTTGTTGTTGGCATCAAAACTGCTTCTAGACAATGGCAACTTTATATTCTTACCATGTTACCTACCCAAACTTGGGCTCATCTTGCTTTGTGCACTGTCCCCCTTGCAGGGTGCACACAGCGCTGCAAATGTTGCCAGGTCAATATTGAGGAGGGGCTGGGGAAGTCTTGGTGGACCTTGAGGAAGACTTGTTTCCTCATTGTGGAACATAACTGGTTTGAGACTTTCATCATCTTCATGATCCTCCTGAGCAGTGGTGCTCTGGTGAGTACAATACAGGTTCTGCTCATGGAAACGGGTGGGTTTGGACCAAGGCAGCATCTATCAGGTCTCATTGTATTTCCCCTCCTTCCCCTTCCCATCTTTGCGGAACCACTTGACCTGGTGCTTCCACAGATCCAAAACATCACTCTCTGTTTGTTTGCACACTATTCAGTAGATGGGCTTATACAATAACCAACATCAAGCACCCGTTAGGAGCTTTAGGACCGAAGTCCGCAGCAATGTGTATACCACAGCAGTAGCCTGGCTTTCTCTACATGCACTAATGCAGTTAGCAGTCTGATTGCCAACAAACTCAGCCCTTTTGGATGTGCTGAGCTGCAGAGAAAACCTGCCTCTGTGTGCTCCAATATGATACCAGTTGCTGAACTGGTTTAGCTAGAAAGGCTGGTGCTCCCATCCCCTAAAGGCAGAGTTGTTCTTGTGTTATTTAGTCAGGACTTCATTTTTGGGGTGGTTCATTCTGGTTTGACAACTACTGAGTAGTGTGGCAGCTACTAGATAAGGTGCACTGTGTAAAGATGTAATTCTGCTGCTTATCTCGGGACTATTTGAATAAGCTGCTGGAAAACATCTATGGAATAAATCCGATCTGAATCGAATACCTGGCTATTTCCCAGGCTTTTGAGGATATTTACATAGAACAGAGGAAAACCATCCGGACCATCCTGGAATACGCAGACAAGGTCTTCACCTACATCTTCATCCTGGAGATGTTGCTGAAGTGGTGTGCTTATGGATTTGTCAAGTTCTTCACCAATGCCTGGTGCTGGCTGGATTTCCTCATTGTGGCTGTATGTATCCTCTCCTCCTTCTTTCTTTCTGCTTGGAATTAGTTAGCAGGATGCTGGGGTAATGTTTTCTCCTGAGGAATGCCCTAACTGAATCAGATACTTCATATGGATTCTATCACAGATATCTCTTGAGTTTCCAAAACCCTTTGAGTATTGCAAGTGTGGAATTCCTGCCCTGCAGGTCCCTGCAGAGGCAAAGAAGGGTTTTCCAGCCCTTGCCACTTGTGCTGTTTTACTGTTTCAGAGAGGCCTGACCACATGTTGAGCTACCACATGAGGAAGGTGTTAAGAGTGGAAGAGCTTGGTCAGACATGGTGTTCCTTGGTGCCACCCTCTTTCTGTAGTCATTTGCTTGTGTTGTGAAGGATGGGGGAATGATGGGGCGGGCAAAATCTTCACATCCCACCACCTACCAAGGTCTGTTGTTCTGAACATTGAGCCCAGAGCTTTGAAGCACAGTGAGGGCATTTAAAATGATTGGAATTTATGCTGTCAGCAGCAGAAAATGGTGGAATTTGGTAGGACTCAAAGTCCAAAGAATTGCAAAACAAGGAATTTCAGACTCCCAAATACTTGGATTGCTTGAAAATGTTCCATCACATCCAGTTGTGCATCAGTGCCCTTAGGGAGTGCCCCAAGAACAAGTAGAAAACCACTGACATTTGTCTTCCAAGCTTCTCCTTTGAAACCTTTTGAATATAATCCAGTTATGCCAAATTGCTGTTCAGTGACATTATCCCTCTGGGAATATTTGGGAGTAGGTGGAGGAGCTGTGCTTGGAATTCCGGGGCACAAGTGTCTGCGTTTCCTATGGAAAACTGCATTTATCCCTTTTTCTTCCCCGTCCTCTCTGCTCCCTTAACACACGTCTTGAAGTAGTAACTCTTCCCTGCTGAAAATAACCTTCTATCTCTTTCACTGCCTTAAGATGAAGCACAAGTGCTAACATGGGAACTAATGTGAGATACCATCTCTTCTGCACTGTGTTAAATGACAACCAGCAGCTGAGCACAAAAGCAGCATTCACAGCCCTTATGCTCCATGTTGTGAGTCCAATTCCAGCTGTTGGGAACAAAGTGCAGTTTCATTTTCTTCCCAAGTATCTGGAGTAAAGATAAAGAACTTCCCAGGCAGGTAGTACACTTATAGGGAGAGAACACGTGTGTCTGTACTTATTAAATCACACTTTATAACCACTTTGCTAACGTGTTGCGGCTGGGGTTCAAGTGAAGGCAGGGTGGCAGCCGTGACTAATAGCCAATAAGCCTTTGCATCATAACAACCCTCTTGAATGTTATTTTTCAGGTTTGCTAGCATTGTCAAATAACTCTCCTCCTCTGATTCCCAAAGCTTGCTGGGTCTATTTGTGAAGACAAAGTCTTTTGCTGGGTAATAATGAAGGCTTCTGCTTTTCAGTCAATCTGGAATTCCTTTTGTCTGCCATCGGTGCCTGCTGTGTCTCCTGTCAGAGTGTCCCCAGAGAATAATACTGCAAAGACCCCATGAAAGCTCAAACAGCCTTTAGTCACTTCACTGCCCTTGTGTTCGTTTCCTACTTGGGAGCGAGGCATTATCCCAAGGGGAAGAAGCTCTAAAAATGAGGATTCAGTGAAGCCTGGACCCTGTATTGTATGTACAGGGTAAATCACTGCATTTCTCTCTATATGGACCTTATAGTCCATTCCTCTGTATTTTGAAAGCTGGGACAAAGACTTTAACATAGCGGTGTTGCTGTGGGCTCAGTCCCTTCCTGACAAGCCTGATTTTGCTTCCCAAAGGCTTTGCTGTAAACCTTTGGGACAGCCCTGGCTTTAATCAATGTCATGTTAAAC
Source organism: Strigops habroptila (assembly GCF_004027225.2). Taxonomy (NCBI): domain Eukaryota; kingdom Metazoa; phylum Chordata; class Aves; order Psittaciformes; family Psittacidae; genus Strigops; species Strigops habroptila. Next base: position 329,386 of record NC_044299.2, on the reverse strand, counting down.
CCACATGGCAAAACCAGGAGCCCCATTGCCATAAGTTGCCATAGGTTTTGGCCACTTATTTGGAGGCAGTTGTGAAGACAGGAAAAGTCTGGTGCACCACCAGTAAAATAAGATGAAATCTCCACCTTTTCCCACATATTTATGCATTTGAAATCTGGTCCTGTGCTATGTGTGGAATAACAATTACCCATGTAATTCGTTTCGCATTATTATCTTAATATCCCTTTTTATAGAAAAGCATGATAAGTAGGAACTATCTATTCTGAGAATTAAGCTAAACCCCACCTTTTACAGGAGGAAGTCTCATGTTTTTCCATTATTTGTTGCTGTATATTGATGTCTTTATTTTTTTTCCCTTAAAAAAAGGTTGACATATCTGTTTCTTATCTGTGTCTGTAATGTGATAGAAGATAGTGGGCTGCTGATGAAATGGTGCCTGTAGATACTATTTCCATATGGCCAAGTCATGGCTGATCTAGTCTAAAGAGCTGGCTCATGTGGGGAATGGACCACACGTGCCAGGGCAAGAAGTAGATGGCTCCAAGCTTCCAGGCTTTTGGTACAACAGGGCTTTATCCTGCAGGCCCCTGGTTAAAGGCTATTGGGTAATTCACAAGAGCCTAAAGCTGATCCCAGGCTGCTAAAGAAAATGTGTTGTCTTTGAGGTTGAAAACTGGATCCAAGAGGCTGTCCCCAGCTGTCTTGTGGTTTTAGTGTATGAGCCTGAGCAAGCCCGTGGTCTCTGCTCATCTCATTTTGCCCATCTTTAACATGGGCTTTTCCCCATCTTCATCCTGCCCAGAGGTGCTCACAAATGGTACTGCACCTTCCAGCAAGCACACGGCAGTTGCTGTGTGTTACAGGCAGAGAATCCAGAGCCCATCCTTGGGTTTCCAGGCAGTACCGGTAGGAATGAGCTGCCCCATTGCTCAGTGTTGAGGTTTCTCATGAGTCCTGTCCCTGAAGGCCGTGGCCATGGATGAAGCAGCACCACTCAGCGTGAACACGGTGGCTTTGCTATGAGAGTTGAGGGCAGGTTGTGCAGTGTGTGTATTTATCTGTATTCTTTCTCATAGGTACCTTTAACATTTGTCTGGCTTAAGTTTAATGGGAGCCGCTGGGATCCTGCAGACAGTAAAGGGCGAGGGTAAGGTTTTTGTCATCGTTTGGGCTCTTCCTTCCGACAGACCCCTTCTCCGTCTGTGTGTCTCTGCCTCTCACTTATCTTTCCCCCCTCTGTTCTTTTCTTATGCCTTTCTCAACCGCATTATTTCCTTCCAGGTCCTTTCAGTCAAGTGAAGTAGGCAGCTGGTGGCATGTCTTCGGGATTTATTCTGGGGCAAGCAGTGCTAGGGGACTCATTCTAACAGTCTGGAACCTTTTGTGTTTTGTTTCCCTTTTTCTTTCTTTATTTTCTTTCTTTTTTTTCTCTTTTCTTTTCTTTTTTTTTTTTTTTTTCCTTTGTTTCTATTTTCTGTGTAGGTCTCTTTAGTCAGCCTTATAGCTAATGCCCTGGGCTACTCGGAACTAGGTGCCATAAAGTCCCTTAGGACACTAAGAGCTTTGAGGCCTTTAAGAGCGTTGTCCCGATTTGAGGGGATGAGGGTAAGATGCCATTAGCAGCTGATCCTTCTGCATGCCTGTGGAGCGTTTCTTTTTTAAGCATGCTAGAACTGATCAAAACTGGTGGAAAAAGCCCCAAATTCCAAAGAGAATCATGATGCAGCTGCTGACTCGATCACCCACCGTGGATGTCCCCTCACCCTGCCCACCGCTGCACCCTCCCCTCTTAAGAAAGGGAGATGCATTAAGCTGCCTCATTACATTCGATACTGGCCCAAACCACATGCCATTTGTAGATGATGTTAACACTTGGCTGTTCTCATTTAGCCTGGCTTTTACCTCTAGCATCCGAGGGGGCTTCTGAGCTGTAACTTCTTCTATCTAGGGAGAATCACCAGGTGCAAAGAAGCAGAATTGGAACCACCTCAGTGTCTCCAGCCCCTCACCGTGTTGGCCGCTGGTGGAATTGGATTCAAAGACCATATCTGAGGGGGTTTTAAAAGGGCAATCTGCCTGCAAGGGGGTAAAAGGCTGCTTCCTTCCTTCCTTGGATCACTCAGGCCTTCAGGAAGGGACTGGTGGGGAGCTCAGCTCATTGAAAAAAGGCTTTGGTTGAATTCCTCTTGTTGCACCTTGTTGTTCTCGGTCCAGTCTGGTGGCGACTGGAAGCCTTGTCTGATAGTGAAGCTTTTCCTTTCCACTCCCTCCCTTTTACCGTGCTTTATGGTCCCCTTGTCCTGTCACTGTGGAACTAGCACCAAAGCACAAGCAAAGCATTGAACTTAACCAGCTTTCCTCAAATTGGTAGGCAGCAATTCGGGATTGGAAATCACTGCAGTGTCTCACTGCTTTGCCACTGATAGTCTCTATTTTGGTGCCTTCTTTTCCCATTTGGGGTCGAAATCGGCTAGAAGAACACGCAAAAAGTAAAGGCTATGATGTATTAATGGGTTTCCCCCTCCTCTTAGGACAATAATGTAGGTTCTTTTGTGCTAAATTCCAGTTAGCTCCCAATGAGAGCTATTAGAAGAGAGAAAATAATGTATTAAAAGAAAAGGGAAGGGAATAGCAGTCACAGTTTTACCTCAGCAGCAATTCCACCTGGATTCTTCTGATCTCCTTTGAATCTGCTGTAGCGTGAGATACAGTGCAAGAGAGGCAAAGAGCTAAGCAGGAAACCTCCAATCCCAAAGGGAGCAATAGGAATAAATGATAGAACAAATCCAAAGAGGGTTCTCTCTTCCCTAATGTTACCCTGCTCTTATTTCTTTGTGTCAGTTAGCTTCATTCTAAACTCTATTCACTAATGCAGGCCCATGGATGCAAAGCCAGAGCTGTTGCTTGGCTGGGTTCAGGTTCCACCTACGGATATGATCACAAAGGAAAAGGCCCAGCACTAAAGCTGTAGCTATTGAAAACTATTTCTAAGCCGTGCCAGAGAAAAGCTGTGATTTCTAATGTACAAGCAGGAATTCTCATGCTTCAAGTGGGGGATTTCACCCAAATTGATAGACAGTTACAACTGCAGCCCTGGTAGTTACTTAAACCCAATTCTTCTCCCTTTGTTTTGACTTGAAGTGATGCTGCCCCATACAACCAGTACAATTCTGAGTTAGAGAACAGAGATTTGAAATGCCTTTGCAAAGGCAACAGCAAATGTAGTTCTTTGCTTTTCTCTACTCCATAGTAATCTGCATTCCCAAGAGCTTGCTCTGCTCTGAAATGATTCAGGAAGTTTGACAGTAATGCTATGAAACATGCATGTGTTTTTGTCAGTCTGCACACAAAAGCCATGTTCCTTCTCTCTGTTCTATTCTGGATAAATTCAACGTGCTCCAAGTGGCCAGATTTCAGGAGGATAGGACAGCTTTTTGCTTCCCGTGATGAGTGGAATAAAGCAGCATATGGGTATCTGTAAGGATCTTAAACTAAAAAGGCACACTGCTCTTGGGTTGGCGTTCAGCAGCAGAGCATCCTATTTGCTTGAAGGGAGGGTAAAAGCAGAGGCATTCTGTATGGAGCCTGTGTGGAGGGCTTGACTCTTTATACTTCATGGAGTATGCAGTGATTATAGAACCGTAGACTGCTTTGGGTTGGAAGAGACCTTAGAGATCATGTAGTTCCAACCTCTCACAGGCAGGGACACCTTCCACTAGACCAGGAACTCCAAGCCCTGTCCAACCTGGCCTTGAACCCTGAATTCATCCCGTCATTTAACAGTGGTTGTAATGCCACTGTCTAGAGCATGGTCATCTTCAAGTTTCATCCCTACTGTCTTAGAATAACAAGGTTGGAAAAGACCTTTAATATCATCAAGTCCAACCTTCACCCCACTAAACCATGTGGCTATGATGAAGGATGGGTGCTTGCTGCAGAGCTGAGCTTGTGTTTGGTGGTTGCATCCAGCAAACAGATGTTGGAGGAGGAGAAGGGGACACTTGGTAGTGACCAGGACCAGTTGTGTACTCCCAAATCACCAGGGGATGGAGCAGCCTTTCAAAACTAAGGCAGAGGGGTAAAACCAGTTTAGATTCTGTTCGTGTATTAAAGGGATCTACATTAGGAGATCATAATCAAAGATTTAACAACCTGCTGACCTGACTCTATTAAAAGCTTACATTTGGTCATGTGTTGGCCAGAGATGCTCAGGGACGTGGTGCTCCCAAACTATGGAAGGCTCAAATGGAAGATCCGAGCTCTGACAAAACCCATTCTCTGCGTTTTGGAGGAAGGAACATGGCTTTTCTGTCCTCTTGAGCCTGCATAGCTGCATGCTCAGCTGTCTGCCTGAGACACCATCATTGGCCTTGCTTAGTCACAGATATGATCTTGATGTTTACAGCAACTCACTGCTTAGTCTTAACAGAGCAACACCGGGCTTGGTCCTGTCCCCACCGGTGCCCTGCAGGTTGCTGGAGACCTCGGTGGGAGCAGGAGGCAGGCTTCGAAGTGCTAACAGCCTTGTTTGCAAGTGGGGAATGGCCGGCAGGGCCACTGGCTGAGAAATCCAGGAGCAAAAGTGGCCTCCAACTTGGCTCTGAGTAAATTGTAGCTTAGGAGCCTGTTTGGTGCTAAGAAGAGAGTCTGAGCCTCGTGTGTAAAGCCCCCCTCTCCCTTTGGCAACTGGAACTATTGCAAAGAACTGTTGTTTCGCTAAAGAGCCCAGCCTCAAACCACAGTGAATGTGACAAACTGGCCTGTTTTCTTGCCAAAACAGAGCTTCAGGAGGTGGCTTTTCAGCTGAATTCCATTTACAGTGAATAAGTTCACTGCCGACTTCTGCATGGAGTCAATGCCACGGCTCTGCCAGTGGCCTTCCCTCCTATTCCCACCCCCCCCCCCAAAAAGAGCTGTACTGATGCTTTGCTGTCTCCTGCCTTGTGTTTTATACTGAAACTCTTTCCCACCCCTTCCAACACAGGTGGTTGTCAACGCCTTGGTTGGCGCTATCCCTTCCATTATGAATGTGTTGTTGGTCTGCCTTATCTTCTGGCTGATTTTCAGCATTATGGGGGTTAACCTGTTTGCTGGGAAGTATCATTACTGCTTTAATGAAACAGCTGAGGAGCGCTTTGAAATAGATATTGTTAACAACAAGACAGACTGTGAGGCGCTGATGCCACCCAACTCCACCGAGATCCGATGGAAGAACGTCAAAATCAACTTTGACAACGTTGGCGCAGGATATCTGGCTCTTCTCCAGGTGGTAAGTTTGGCTTTCACCATCTCCCTGGGAAATACAAGCTGCTTCGAGTGCATTTTGACTGCTTCCATTGAAGTACAGCATTCCATTGATCCCACTTGGGGCTGGGTCTGCTGTTGATCTGTCAGCCCTGTGGCTACTATGGATCGCCCAGCACAGCAAGTGGCCCCAACTCTTCAAGAGTCCACCAAAGCTTCCATGAGACAACAATAAACCTGCTTAGATTAATTTATCGTAGAATCAGAGAGTAATTGAAGTAATATTGAAGTTCAATACAATGTTCTTTCCCTTGGGGTGAATTCTGTCTAAGAGAAGGTGTGTTTTCTTTGCTAGGCTACTTTCAAGGGCTGGATGGACATCATGTATGCAGCAGTAGATTCCAGAAAGGTAAGGTACATGAGCACAAACTTGCCTCCCAATGTTTTACTTTGGTAAAATCAAGAGTAAAAATGGTAGATCTGTGCTTATGTTCTGTATTCAATGCTGTGGTTGTTTCATGCGCTGTGTTAGTGTGAGAAGTTAGAGGATGCTCAAGAAGGTCCTGAAAAGAGCAGGGTAATTCTGGCTGCTCCAGGGGCAGGGAAACTGCTGGAGTAAAACAACAGTGAGGAAAGGAATACAGAGATGTTCTCTGTTTATGGAGAGGAATTAGCCAGAAGGTCCTTCATGAACCTTTGCATCTACAGGGGAGCCCAAGTGTTGGTTTGAATCCAGTTTTGAAACAATGTCTGGGTTGGAGTTCTTCTTTCAGGCACTTTTCCTAGTCCTGCATGCTGGAATCCTGCACCATTAGTTCCTTTTTGCTTTCTGAGTTCTTTTTTTTTTTTCCCTTCTTTTGGTTTGGTATGAAAAGATTATTAAAAGGATTTCAATGCAGGATTGGAAACAAGTGTGTCCGGACAGTGTAGAAACCCATTCTTCTCGTCTTGCTCAGCTGATGCTCTTGCCCATCCCTCTTCAGCTTGTCATTAAAATCCTTTGTGGCTTGCAAATCTCTGTGTATTCTATGGGCACTGACCTCGTTGACAGTGAAAGTCAGTTTAAGCAGTGTGAGGATGTGGTTTTCCACATTTAACTCCAGCTTTACAAAGCGTGACTGCCTTTACATGGGAATACCTGGAACCAATCTTCCTTTTGACTCTATTTGTTAGGATGTCTTTGAAATGTCACTTACTTCTCATCTCCTCTTCAGCAAGAAGAGCAACCCAAGTACGAGGACAACATTTACATGTACATCTATTTTGTTATCTTCATTATCTTTGGCTCCTTTTTCACCCTCAACTTGTTCATTGGTGTCATCATTGACAACTTCAATCAACAAAAGAAAAAGATAAGTGATCTGTGTGTGCTGCTCAACGGGGGAACTGGGATGCTGGGTCTTCAGGCTGATGGGTTTGGGGCACAAACCTTCCCTCCTAGAGCTGTGGGCTGCAGAACCACTATGACTTGGTGCATCGCTCCCTCCCAGCCCCAGCAAGACTGGTTAAACAGGCTCAGGGAGTGGAAGAGGCAGCCCAAAGCCTTATGTAGAACTCCCTAGACTACATCATCATGCATTTCTGGGGTGGGTTTTTTGCCTTGACTAAAGTATTCAGACTGGAGGTAGGATGTTTCCCTCTGTCTCTCTTGCATTTACTGCTTCTCTTCTCTGTAAGGCAAGCTGAGGATTTGCAGGTATGCAGTACCTGCTAAAAGGCCTGACACTCTGCTCCCTGTTCATCCCAAGTGAGGTAGAGGGGATGGGGTGGGATGTGGTTCAATAACCAGGGTCTTTGTAGGTTAAAATCCTCTGTTTTCCTTAAAGGAAAACTCAGTACACCTTGGCTATTAGCATACGTTAGTTCAGACTGAAATAGCTGCCACCAACTTCCCATGTGGCAGGAATCCTCATGACTTAGCTAGGATGGTACTTCTTTCCCTTCTGATTCAGGAGCTGATTGTAACCAGTTTTCCTTTTGCCCCTTTACTTTGGAGGTCAAGATATTTTCATGACAGAAGAACAGAAGAAGTATTATAATGCCATGAAAAAACTGGGCTCAAAGAAGCCTCAAAAACCTATTCCTCGACCTCTGGTGAGTATGTTAGAAAGGGAGTTGAAGGAGTAGACTTTCAAAGGAGCTTTGGCTCCAAAAGCATCCTTTGTTCTGTCTCATGCTGGACGCCATGTCACCATTTGTTGTCACTATAATTCAGGTATCATCTGGGAAAGGTTGAAATGCTGCAGCTGAGGTTGATGGTAATCAGTGCACTTGGCTCTGTCTGCAAACCCTGGCTGGCTGAAAGGCTATGGAGTAGGAGGTTATAGAGTAGGAGGCCTCTTGGCATTAGTGGGAGGGAGCTTGGACAACTAGATAGCCTTGTGGGTTGTGCTGGTTAAGACCTAAGTGCATTTCTTTGCATGTGATACTGGGTGAGTCTCTTAGACACTGCTGTGGATAAGGCATCCTACTGCAAAAGAGGTAGTTGAAATCTAGTTCAAGTACCCTGCAGTCACTCAGCAGTGCAAGGTAGAGCTGGCTGCTTTCTCCAGTGGTGACTGGAAGTACATCACCCTGCCTTTGGTCCTGACAGAGAGGAAGATTAATAGGGTTGTGGTAGCATGTTTGGGGTGGAAATAAAGGGATTTTCCTGCCTTTCCCATAAGCAGGTTGAGTTGTGTTTAGAGTTTGCCTTGAAAGCTTCATAAGATGCTGCAAACTCCATGTCCTCATCCTTGTTTCCACCATAAATACTGGTGGTTCAGCCTCACTTGGTTCCTTGCTTCTCTCCTATTGCACAGAACCGCATTCAAGGAGCTGTCTTTGACTTTGTTACTCAGCAAGCATTTGATATAGTCATCATGATGCTCATTTGCCTCAACATGGTCACCATGATGGTGGAGACTGACACACAAAGCAAGCAGATGGAGGACATCCTTTACTGGATCAACCTGGTGTTTGTCATCTTCTTCACCTGTGAGTGTGTGCTGAAGATGTTCGCTTTGCGGCACTATTATTTCACCATCGGGTGGAACATTTTTGACTTCGTGGTTGTGATTCTGTCCATCGTGGGTAAGTGTGACACCAATTGGAGGTCTCTGAGTGCTAGGCTGGCTTGGTGTTTGCAGGGTAGAGCACGGTCTTGCCTTAGAAGTCCCTCCATATCACCTTCAGGGTTCTCTTTTTAGCCCTGGGAAGAGACTTGGGGCAGAATCTGGCAGCTTCGAGCCCTGACTAATGCACCCTCCTCCCTCTGTTCTGGTTTTCAGTTCCAGTTGTGTGGAGTAAACCAGTTGGCAAGTCCTCCCTGTCTGCATTGCAGCGCTTCCTACCTTGCTGTTTTGGTTTCAGTTTGGTTGAATGTTGAAGCAACCAGTTGCCTCCAATGGGTTTGGGGTGGTTTTAGTGGCTAGTCTGTAAAATAGGCATAACCTCATAGATACAAAGAAGGTCCCTCACAAAGCTTGGTTGCAGACAGCTCTGCCCAGGCATACTGACTGAGACTGACCTGCAGTCTAAAGCTCATGTCCAGGTTTGTCTGCTGCTTGAAGTAATTCACCTTTACACATTCTTAGCCCCTCCCAAATCAGAGTCCATAGCCTGACTCCCATGGCAGAGTTGGGCTCCGAGAGCTTGGGCATCTCCAAGAAGCAGCTCATCCATCCTTTTGTAGGTGGAATGAACCTAGATAAGGATATATAATAAGCTGCAGCTGAACCTCTCTCCCCCTCCATTTAGAACTATTTAGGCAGCCAGAGCATCTAGCTAAGACATGAAGATGCCCAAAGGGAAGCCTTTGAAAAGGTGACCAAGGTGTTGTGGGTGGCCAACCCCTTGGCTAGGTTCAGAAGCAGCAGCAGACTCATGTCTCCATTGTCACACTTGTTCCTTCTCTTCTTCTTTAGGAATGTTCCTGGCTGAGATCATTGAGAAGTACTTTGTGTCACCCACTCTCTTCCGAGTCATCCGACTGGCTCGCATTGGACGTATCCTGCGCTTGATCAAAGGAGCCAAAGGAATCCGCACCTTGCTTTTTGCCTTAATGATGTCCTTGCCTGCCTTGTTCAACATTGGCCTCTTGCTCTTCTTGGTCATGTTCATCTTCTCCATCTTTGGCATGTCAAACTTTGCCTACGTCAAGCATGAGGCTGGCATAGATGATATGTTCAACTTTGAGACCTTTGGCAACAGCATGATCTGCTTGTTCCAGATCACCACATCCGCTGGCTGGGATGGCCTGCTGCTGCCCATCCTCAACCGGCCTCCTGACTGCGACTTAGACAAGGAGCACCCCGGGAGTGGTTTTAAGGGGGATTGTGGGAACCCTTCCGTGGGGATATTTTTCTTTGTGAGTTATATCATCATCTCCTTCCTGATTGTGGTCAACATGTACATTGCCATCATCCTGGAGAACTTCAGCGTGGCCACAGAAGAGAGTGCAGATCCACTGAGTGAGGATGACTTTGAGACCTTCTATGAGATCTGGGAGAAGTTTGACCCTGATGCGACCCAGTTCATAGAGTACAGCAAGCTCGCAGACTTTGCTGATGCTTTGGAACATCCTCTCCGTGTCCCAAAACCCAACACCATCGAACTCATTGCCATGGACCTGCCTATGGTAAGTGGAGACAGGATCCACTGTTTAGACATCCTGTTTGCCTTCACTAAACGTGTCCTGGGGGACAGTGGGGAGCTGGATATACTCAGACAACAGATGGAGGAAAGATTTGTGGCATCCAACCCTTCCAAAGTGTCTTATGAGCCCATCACAACCACGCTGCGGCGCAAGCAGGAAGAGGTTTCAGCAGTGGTTATCCAGAGGGCTTACAGGGCTCGCTTAGCACGACGGGGCTTCATCAGCCGAAGGCCTGTATCCACAAAGCTGGAAAACGGGGGAGCAAACAGGGAGAAGAAGGAAGGCACCCCATCGACGGCATCCCTCCCGTCGTACGACAGTGTAACCAAACCTGAGAAGGAGAAGCAGCAACGGGCGGAGGAGGGAAGACGGGAAAGAGCCAAGAGGCCAAAAGACGTCAGGGAATCCAAGTGTTGAGACAGTAGGATTGTACAGTTCCGACTCTTTGCAAGCAAAAAGGTTGTTTACAGACTTCCTGAGATGTATCACTACAGAAGAGCTGTGGAGACACTTACCTGAAGATCTTATACCAAACATAGTCTGCTTCCTGTGTGACAGCGTTGCATCTAAAGCAGTGAGCTCCCACCTCTTGAAGGGACCCTTTGCAACCAACCAGTTAAACACCCCCAAAATCAAGGATTAACAAAGGATTTTCTATCGTTTGGGCAGGTGGATACTGCATGTTCCACATCAGTCAATGCAACTTAGGACAAACAAGCAAACTAAACCACACACACCCGCACAGAACCAAAACCTGCTGCTGGGATTCCTGTATTTGTCCAAAGCAGCCCCTAAATGGATTTGATTTCCCTGTTTTGTTGATTATTCTTCTTCTTCTGGAAAGAAACCCCCAAAGTCACAATGTTCAAGGGTTTGTTCCTGCAAAACTAGGTTTGCATTTAGTGAAGCAGCAAAAAAAACCCAAAACCATAAAACACACAAAAAAAGAGGAAAAAGTTAAAACAAGTAGAACAAAAAAAGAGGCAGAACAAAGCAGCAAAGCCCCATTTAACCCAGGCCCTTCAGTTCTCATTGTTTCTTTGCTCTTCCTTAGCTACATTCTACTTTATCCATGGGCTTTACTTGGTTTGGGAGATGGGGTCATCGGGTACCTTCAGCCTGGGGCCAGCTCAGGTTGATCCCCCCCCCAAAAGTGCTCGTTCAATGCATGATGGCATGCCGTGACCAGGGACCATGCATGAGGAACCATGAAACCACGAGACACAATAACCTGTCCACAGCAGTGTGTCAAGCCATAAAGTCGAGGCACTCCACTGACAAGGTAACACTGGGTTTGGGATCTAACAAGAACCATGCCCTTCACCAGTACATCCCAGTTCTTAGCGCCCTTTCCTAGAGCCACCAGTAGGAGAAAAAGCAAAAGTGCAACAAAGAGATGAAATAATTGTGTGTGTATGTTTAATACATGTCTTCTTATTTGGGTTTTTTTGCCATCTTTTTGCACATTAAAATAGAATAACCAAACTAAATGCTGCTCTGGACCTCATCCAAGGGGAGATGATACAACCTGAGAATGGCTTCTTCTACTGTGTCACTAAACCCAAGCTCTAGGGCTTCAGTCCCAGGCAGTAAGTTCATTTGTATCCTCTATTTAGCAGTAATATTCTTCCTCAGCCTCCATCCTGCAGCGTGGACACTTTGTTCTGGTAGAGATAAGTGCTGAAGTCCTGTGTTATCTCTACTGGTAGAAACATGGGGAGCTTCCCCACAGCAATGCCACTTGTGGGGCTGGGGGACAGGGATGTGACTCGCAGCGGTCCGTTGTCCCATGGCCATCAGGATTCCTGCTCCGGGTGGGATGCAGAGAGGCAGCTTTTGGAAACCCTGAGCCCTTCCTCTCACTTGGAAGCAGGGAATGGCACAGGAAGGGCCACATCCCAGGGCTGAGACCCAGCTCTTGGGTGCCTTCACCTCCTTCCCATTTAGTGCTTTCATGGAGCAGCGCCCACCATGGGATGGGCAGGAATCAGAGCTACCTCTTGCCTAAGTCTCGCTGCAGCAGTAACTGGTGCCACAGGAACATCACGAGCCAAATCCAAGCGTTGCTTTTCCTCCATGACCAGACTCAGACCTCCCCCAGCTCCTGTTTTGTGGTGTCCTCATCAATACTCAGCCACTGCTCTGGCTGAGGTGTGTTTCTTCAGGGCCAGCATCGGGTGTTCCCACACGGCAGGGCAGCAGCACGAGGGGTCGGTGCTGCTCACCTCCATCAGGGATGCTGAGGTTGAGGATGGACCAAAGGAAGGGTACCCAGAATAGCAGGAAACAAAGCCCCAAGCCCCCAGGACTCAATGGCAGGATGAACCTTGGTTTGCATCATCTCACAACCCAGAGAATCCAAGGAGTCACTTGAAATCCCAAAGTCCAGCAGGAAGCCACCGGTGCCCTCGGCATCATCCATGGCAATGGAGCAGTCCTGCTGCTCCCAGCACCACAGTAAGGAACCTTTTCTATCCCGTCAGCTCTTGCCCCACTCGCTCCTAGGATGTGATGTATAATATAACACAGGAGAACCCAACAACCTCCATACACATGTACAGGCTACATTGTAAAACAGCACAAAACGAGGCAAATAGCTGAGAAGTGTGGTTGAACTTTTTAAAGATACTATTATAAATAGTGTAATATATCCTTTTATTTTATCAGCATGCCTTTTTGTAAATACAAAGAACTACAAAAGAAGTATAGAATGGCTTCTGGCTTATGCCATTGTCCATGGTTATCCTTATTTTTTTAATACCTTTCTGTTCTCCTTCGACTTTAGAGCCAGTGACTGTCCCCAAAGGCAAAAAGAGAGAAATAACCCCCTATTCCCTCCCCCAAAACGGCTTTTAAACAAAGCTTTATTGCAAATGATCTTTGCAACAGCAAAACTCTCCATTTTTGGGTTCCAATGTGCAATAAGTTGAGCACTTCTATGCAAGTTTTGGCTCAAGTTCATCGTTGTTCTTCAGCTGGGCTATTGACTCGTAGGTGAAGCTTGGTGCGTTGAAGCGTTCGTGCTGGCCATTGCATTCAGCTACTCGATTAATTTCCAATAAAAAGTCCCTTCAAACTCTGGATATAGATTGGATTTCTTTACCATTAAAACTGGGAGAGAGGCAGGAGGCCGCTGGGATCAGTCGGCATCATTGGGATGGGATGGGAGTGAGTTGTTGCTTGGTCCTTGTGCTCAGAGCAAGGTTTTGGTGGGGTTTTGGGTGTTTTTAACCCCTCTGTGGCCTCCCTAGGGTGGGTTTTCCATCGAGTGCTAAGCAATGGGGCCTCTATGGGAGGAAGGACCGAGCTTTGCTCCAAGAGCACAAGGGCCATTCGTGTCGCTCCAAAGTGGGATTTGGATCCTGGCGTCAGGGTTGTGGGAATGAAGCAAAGGGGGTATTGCCAATGCAAAAGATGGAGCCAAACCTCCAAGGAGCTCTTTAGACTCCCCCATGTCCAAAACTGGGTTGATTTGGGACTGTGTTCTTCTGAGAGCAGAGGGAAGGGTGACAAATCCCAATTCCAGGCGCTTTATTCCCTTCTCTTAAAACAGAGAGGCCAATGTTGAACCAACCAAAGGAAACTCAACCCATGATGTTCCACAGAGCCCACACTTGAGCTGGAGTCTAATTTGCTGCTGCAAACAAACCCCTGTTAAAGCTGTGAAAGCTCAATACAGTGTATTAGAGGTTGCATGGTGGCTCCTCATGATCTTACCCAACATGATGAACAATCACGTTACTATAAGCCAAAAGACAATAAAATAAAGGTTACCCTTTTCACTCCACGAGGGAAGGTTGTCTTGGTGTCCCCATTATTTCCATCCTCATCCCCTTCCATCTCCCCAAAGGCATTTTAGGGTGGTTTTATCTGGAGTGTGCAGAGGAGAGCAGAGTAAGATGCAGTGGAAGCTGTTGGAAGGGAGTTTGATGTGTTCCTTGGTGTTGGGGCTCTGTGGGTACCTTGCTCTGAGCTGCCTGTGCTGGGTCCGTGGGGACTGATGCTGTCAGTGCCCTTGGGCATTGTGATGTGATGGGGATGTGTCCATGCACAAGGGATGGTTCTGCTGCTGCTGCCCACCTCGGACCTGCTCTGGCAAGGGAGGACGTTGGTCTGCAGTGCTTCACCTCTGTTGCTTGTACTAAAAGATGGGCCAAAGCAGATCTAGGAGGGGGGTGAGGCACTTCCAGAGAAGCTGTGGCTGCCCCATCCCTGGCAGTGTTCAAGGCCAGGTTGGACACAGGGGCTTGGAGCAACCTGCTCTAGTGGAAGGTGTCCCTGCCCGTGGCAGGGGGTTGGAACTGGATGAGCTTTAAGGTCCTTTCCAACCCAAGGGATCCGTGATTCTGTGATCTAGAGCCACCAGTGAGCCCGTTGCCAGTGGGTCCCTGTGAGACCATCGCATCCCTGTTGGCTTCTTGTTTTCTCCATGCATCCAGTGGGGTTCCCCATGGAGTGACAAAGGGCTGCTCAGTGGGGACCTTACCCGTGCTCGGGGTGCAAGTGTGGGGTCCTGCTGCTCAGGAGGGCCCTGCACACCCCAACCCAGCATCAGCCCATCCAGCTTCTCCCGCTTCGGACCCAAAAGGCTGAGCAGGGCATAACTCCAGGTGTCAGCTCTGATTTAACTTGAGGTTGTTGCAAAGTCAAATGGCTGAGGGACCACCTTGAAATGATGTTTCTTATTCGAGTTTGAGCCCAATTTATTCAACCAATGTGAGTTTTGCTGCTCGGTTCAGGCCAGGTCGCTGCATGTCGTAGTTCTAGAGGCGAGTGTGAGCACGAGGGTGCCTGTGGCAGCAAGAGGATGCTCGGACACCCCATCTGTGAACCGGGTGTCTCCGTCCCTACCTCACAGGGGTGTTGTGAGGCTCAGTCAGTGACTGAGTGTAACACAGCGCAGAGCTGGGGGCACCGAGGGTTGCGGGGGGTGACAAAGATGCTGCTATCAAAGTACTCCTGACCCAGCATCTCCCCACAGAGCTCCTCTCCCTTCGCTTACCCTGTTCATGACGCTGGCGTTGGCCCCGTGCTGGTCTTACCCTTCCGCTCCTCGGTTCTGTTCTGGTTTACATGGAGAAAGGAGGCTGAAGGGAGGGAGGAGGAAGGTGGTAAAGCAGCGGGCTGGGGGTTCAATGTCTGATCTTTGAGTTCCTTTGTACTGTACATCTTTTTACTTTGGAATTTGCAATAAAGAGGGATGTCCATCTTGTTTTAACAACTTCTCCTGCCTTCCCTGTCGTTCTGTTCCCTTTGCGCACCCCAAAGCCCTCAGTTCATACAGGTCCTAGAGTAGAAACCAAGAGGATCACTTGGGGACCTCCAGCTTCTGTGGGTTTAGGGCTATCACACATATATATCTACATCAGCACCGTGTGCCGATGTTCAGATAGCTGCAGTTTTCCCGGGCCCCATCAGCAGCACAAACCCCATCCAAGCCTCCCCATAACACGCAGCTACGGGGTTTGAGTTCCTCTGCAGATGTTCTTTGGCTCAGAAATGGGTAGGAAAAGCTAAACCTGCAATGAGATAGAGGCCAAAAAGAGAGCAAAGCCTGCAGCCCATCGGCAGCTCATATGGCTCCTCAGCACACCCAGCTCCTGGTTTCAGGAAAGCCAAGGTTATCACCCAGAGCACGAAGCGCCTCTACAACAACACTCAATCAGGTCACTGGGTTGTAATTAACCTCTGCTGTGACTAATGAAGCCAAGGTGCTGCCTCAGCACATTGACCCAGCAGAGGGGGTTTGTCCCCTCCTGTGGCCAAGGGAGCTCGGCTCCGTCTCTGGCATCCAAAGACAACCAGGAGCATCCCCAGCACAGCCGGAGGCTACGGCTGGTGGGCATCCAGCTCCAGCAGCACCCAAGCCAAGGATGGGACCCTCCCTGCCCTGAGGAACACGCGGGGTCGGTCTCTGGGTCCCAGCCCCTCCAGTGAAGCTTTATTGGGTCTCTGTTTTGGGAGATGCTCCAGCTCGGTCACCATCCCCGTTTCAAGTAGCATCCAAGCCCAGCACCCAGCAGCAGGATGACACGGCAACCGTGGCGAGGAGGACGGAGACGAGGAACCCCCCGAGGATGCCCGAGGCCACGGGCACGACCCAGCCCAGGAGGCTGCGGGTGTACGGGGGGGGCGGGCGCCTCTCCACCACCAGGTCCCCGAGGTCCCCGCTGGGGGCCCGCCTGTCGCGCTCCCTGCCGCGCCGCTCGCCCTGCAGCAGCAGCGGGGAGCTGGAGCGCTCCATGGCGCGGCCGTACCCCTGCACGTTCCGCCGCAGCTCCAGGCTCCGGTCCTGGTTCAGGTTCTTCCCTAGCTCCCGAGCGATGTCGAGGCGGCCGATGCGGCGGAGGCCACGGGCCAGGCGGTCCCAGGTCAGCGCTTCTGCCGCTCGCCCCAGCCAGTCCCGGAGGGTTTCCGAGCATCCCATGGGACCGCGCAGGTCCCGGCGGTGGCGGGGGGGGATGCGGTTGTTCTCCTCAGAGAGGCGCTGCAGCTCCCGCTCCCCCAGGTCATCCGGGCCCGACAATTGCAGCCGGAGCCGGAGGCACTCGGACGGGGACAGCAGGTCAGCGATGCGGCTCATGGTGTGGCTGCCCACGTTGGCTGCCACCGTGTCCTCGCACCGGCTGCCCGCGGCCAGCAGGAGCAAGATGAGGCCCACGGGTACCAGCATCGACTGGGTGCTCCTCGGCATCAGAGTGTCCCTGGAATGTGGAACCCCGCCCCGCATCTGACCTCACAAACCGGCATGTTCCAGGGATGTGTCCCCTGTTCCCTGGTGCATTGTCCCATGTCTCACCCCAGGACTGAGCATCCTGTCCAGCTCAGCCCTGTGCCTCCAGCCTGTCATCCCTGCCAGCATCCCCACCTGCATCCCTGCCAGCAACCCTGCCTGCATCCTGACAGCATCCCTGCCTGCATCCCTGACAGCATCCCTGGCAGCATGCCTGCCTGCATCCCTGACAGCATCCCTGACAGCGAGCCTAAAGCATCCCTGCCTTCCCTAACTCACCCTCCCAGGGTTTAGGCTCCAAGCACCCACAGCATGGGGACAGACCATCTCCCAAAGGGCCTCCCGAGGCAACAGCAGCAGCTCCCCTTTCCCTCCCTATGGAGGGAACCCACCTTTCCCTCTCCCACCCCAAACAGATGGTGCAGGGTTGAGTTGAACCAGCGCGGGTTTGCTCAGGGACTGGGTAAGGACCCATAACCACGAGGTGGCCCTGTACCACCAGCGCGCCCACGTTATAGCAGGGTAGGATAAAGCCAGAGGAGGACGGAGCCTTCCTCCCGTTTCCCGACCCATCCATCCTCCGTGTAATTTATTCATAGCTCCATAACCTCAGGGGTCCCAATAAGAGGCCGGAGCTGCCGCATTGTTCCGGATGCACCAGCGCCAGCACAAAGGCTCCAGGCACCTACTGGCCAGGAAGCTACTGCGTCCCCTCTGGCATGGGGATACAGCACCCCATGGGGCTGGGAAAAAGCCACTTTTCCCTTTATTTCCGTTCATAACAACAGCAAAGGGTGAGAATCCATCCCTGCGGCAGGGCCAAGGTCCCCGTGGCAGGGGGTTGGAGCTGGATGAGCTTTGAGATCCCTTCATCCCAAACCATTCCAGGCACGTTCAGGTAATCTCTTTAATACTGTGTAATACTTTTCTTCTTAAAATACAGCATTTCTTGAGGTAGACCATTACAGCTCAAAAGCATTTCTTATTCTTTCTTCTTTTTCAGCCATTAATAAGCCATGAATTAAATACTTTCATGTACAATATGTTGCAAAATGAGGTAGAAATGGTTACAGAGAGTGTACAAATATGATAATAATAATTAATAATAATAATAATAAGTCTTCAGGAACCCAGGACCACTTTTTGGAGGAAGAGGAGGGGAAGGTGACTGCCCTCCCCCCCCCATAATGCCCTTTGCACCCACGCATGCTCCAATGGGAAACTGCACCAAAACAGTGGGAAACCATCCCAAAACTGACCAATGCAATGGGGGGAGTGTGTTCTGCATGTGCAGACCCTGAGGTTATGGGGGGCTGCTCTGAGATGGCCCCAGAGCAGTTGCATCCCCCAGTTACAACATAGAGCAACAGAAGAAAGTGATAAAATGAGTTGGTTTAATTGGAGACAAGAAATGAACCTCCCCCATGAGATGCAAAGGGACGTGCGGTGGGGTCATGCTCTGGGTGATGCATGATGCGATGGTTGGTCGGTGAGGGGGAACCCACTCTCAGCCCAAACCCTGGACTGTTTTGGGGTGGAAAAGCGGTTTCCTGCAACTTTGTGGTCACCACCAGCCTCTGCTGGAGCCTCTTGGTGCTTGGAGGATGGTGGGAAGCCAAAAACTCCCTTATTTGCCATGGAAAGGGAGCAGGAACCAGCCTGATCCAAAAAGTGGTGCCCCAGCTCCCAACCTACGGCACGAACACTCTGCCCCTTGAAGACACGTTACTCCACCAAACGTTACGAGAACAATGTTAACCCAAAGGAACTCATGGCATAAGAGATGTGAAAAGCACCCAAAATACATTCAACTTTCCTCTTTGTAACAGCTTCAAGTTTCTTTTTGTCTTTCCTCCTTTCTTCCTCCAGCCCTTTTGGAAGCAAATGCAATGAAGCAGCTTTGTCCCAGGTCTGAAAACTCTTTAAAAAGCTCTTTTCCTACGCAAAAAGAGGGTTTTAAACACATTCTTTTCTGGTTTTGCTGAGGTAATTCTTTTCCTGAGTAGTTCAAAAGCAAAAAACAAACCCAAAATCACTACATACCTTACAAAAATAAAAACCCAAGTCTAGGAGATCCATCTACAGCCTTTAACTCCAACCCCCCCGGTTTTGTGACTTTCCCCTCCCCATTCTCTCCTGGATCATGGCTGCTGGTGCCATGGGCGAGGGGCTGCTCTGCTCAAGACGCCCGAGGTATTCCTGTTAGGAACAATCAAGGGATATCAAATGGAACAGTAAGAGTCAAGCTGTTGGGTAGCTGAGGCTGGAAAAGCGGATGCGGAGGCGCCTCTGGCCCCACATCGCTGAGCCAGGGATGGATGGACGGGAATACAATAAATAGGTTATCCTGAGTTCAGTGGGCGCCGGAAAACCAAGGAGAGGAAAAGCCCAGCTGAGGCCAAAGGAGTCGGGATGAGGTTTGGTTATTCAGAACTAGAGCCCCCCCAGACCCCAACGCAGCCCCTCCAACCGGTCCCGGCGCCTTGGGATGGGGCAAAGGGTCCATCCTGGTGCCCCACACGGTCAGTGCCTGGTGCCGTACAGTTTATCCCATTCCAGGAACAAGTCCAGCTCCTTCTGGGAGGCAGCGGGGCGCACCTTGCAGAACGCCTTCTCCAAGTCCTGGTAGGAGGTGGGCTGGAGCTGGCCCTGCAGCCCGTGCAGCGTGGTGGCCCCGGCGTGCTGGCAGAGCTGCACCAGCTCGCTGCCCGTGAAGCTCTCCGTGTGCTGCACCAGGGAGGACATCTCCCGCTCGCTCAGGCAGCAGCTCTGCTGAGCCAGGGCGTGATGGAGGATCTGCCTCCGGGCGATGCTGTCTGGTGGGGAGATGTAGAAGCGCTTGGCGAAGCGCCGGTGAGAAGCTTCATCCATGCTGCCGGGCCGGGAGGTGGTGCCGATGATGACCACGTTCTGCTCGGATGAGGTAGAGATGTTGTCCAGGTAGGAAAGGAGTTGGGACTTGAGGCTGCTCACGTCCTCGCCAGCCCGGGCCAGCAGCATGGACTCAGCCTCAGTGATGAGCACCACGGCGGGCTGCCGGCAGCTGGCCACGAAGAACACAGTCTGAAGGATCTTCTCAGCTTCGGCTTTCCAAGTGGAGAGCAGGGTTGTCCCGCTGAGCTTGAGCAAGGTGGAGCCCAGTTGTGTGGAGATGCAGCGGCTCAGCAGCGTCTTCCCCGTGCCACGGGGACCAAAGAGCAGGATGGTCCGGGGTGGCCGTCCCGCCCCAGTGTAGGCACCGGGGCGCAGGATGGGCCACACCAGCTCCTCCTCAATGGTGGCCTTCACAGAGACCTGCCCGGCGATGTCTGTCCACTGCACGGGTGGTCCCCGCTCCACGATCTTGGTGTTCACCAGGTCCAAGACCAAGGGGTCGATGTTCTTGGGTTGCTCCTCCACTGCTGGGCTGCTGAAGAGCGGGGCTTTGGGGGGCAGCCGCAGTGGGAAGGGGGGTCCTGGCTCAGCTGCCCGCTCCCCATTGGCAAGCGGAGCATCCCCGGTGCCATAGGGCGGTGAGACCATGCTCTTCATGGGCTGCCCGCTGTACTTGCCCGTGTGCTCCTCGGCATTCCCGGCTCCCGACGGCCGCTTCCCGGGCTTGAAGGCCACCTGCGGGGACTCGGCGTTGCCACTGAACCCATTGCCCCGGCACTCACCGTTGTCTGACATGGGGTAGGGGGACTTTGGCTGCTCGTAGCTGTATTTCCTATACCTGCCCTCCCCTTCATCCTCCCCGCCGGCGATGTCGAACGCCTTCCTCTTCAGCGCTCCGGCCGCCTCGGTGCCAAGGGGGGGCACAGCCAGCGGGGCCAAACCAGCACCCTGGTACCCATAGCCAGGGACACCGGGTGGGCGGGCAGCGGGCGGCGGGGCCGGGATCGGGGTGGGCGCCGCGATGCCGGAGGGCAGGTAGGAAGCAGAGGGATGGGGCGGGTGGATGCTCCCGTAGCCCGGCTGCGGCGGGTAGCTGCCGGCGGTGTAGTTGTACATGGGGCCGGAGGAGCCATAGCCCGGCACTAGGGCGGGAGATGGGTGCGGGGGCTGCAGGAGCCCTGAGCCATGGAGGGCAGGGGGGTGCGGAGGGGGCAGCGCTGCTGCCGGCTGGGTGCAGTAGCCAGAGGGCAAATAGGTGCCGCCATAACCTGAGGGATACTCCTGAGATGATCCAATCCCGGCGGAGCCGGCGGCAGCTCCTCCGCAGGAGTTACCGGCATACATGGGATCGGTGAGGCCGGCGGGTACCACGGGGGAGCTGCCGAGCCCAATGGCCCCACCGCTGGCAGGGGGCACCACCCCCTTGGTGCTGGGGAGCCCATCGTGGATGGGGGTCAGCGGGTAGGTGCCATCGGAGCCGTGTGCCCCCGGCCAGGGCTCGCCGTCCCCCTTCTGCCCGTTAACCGGCCCGAAGGCTCCATCGCCGTAGGCGCCGAGCGCCGGGCGCTCGTAGGGCGCATCCAGCACCCCCGAGTACTTCTCGGCGTACCTCTTGAGGAGGTTGGAGGCCGTGAGCGCTGAGATGTCATCGTTGGCCCAAGCGTAGTTGAAGCGTTGGCGGGTGCTGGGGTAGAGGTCGGGTTTGTGAGCTGGGGACGAGGTGGTGGAGGAGACGTCGAGGTGCTGCTCCGGCCACTGGTTCAGGGACTGGGCATGCTCTGGTGACCAGTGCATCTTCAACAGACCTGTGAGGGACAGGACAGCGCAGGGTGAGACCAGAGACAGGGATGAGCTCCAAAAACCACCCTGGCAGCATCATGGAATGGGTTGGGTTGGAAAGGACCTTAAGATCATCCAGTTCCACGGGCAGGGGCACCTTCCACTAGAGCGGGTTGCTCCAACTTGGTCTTGAACACTTCCAGGGACGGAGCATCCAAACCTTCTCCGTTCAACCCATTCCAGTGTCCCACTACCCTCACAGGGAGGAACTTCCTTATCTCCAACCTGAACTTCCCCTGTTCCGGTTTAAACCCATAACCCCTTGTCCTATTGCTCCAGTCCCTGATGAAGGTCCCTCTCCAGCATCCTTGTAGCCCCCTCCAGACCCTGGAAGCTGCTCTGAGGTCTCCACGCAGCTTCTCTTCTCCAGGCCCAACGTTTTCAGCCTGGCTCCATACGGGAGCTGCTCCAGCCACTGATCACATCCTGACTGCACGTGTCTCAGTTATCCTCACACCCTGGCAGGCTGGTGGCCGTATCCCCATCACCCCCCTTTGTGGGACCCCCCCATGCCCTAACACCCAATGCCTCAGGGGACGGATGAAGCAGGAGCCAGGAGGGGACCTCATGCTGCATCCATCTCCTCCCTCAGCCTTTAAGCCACTTTGTGGCTACTGCACAATTAGATTACTTAAGGCTTTAATTGACTTAGATGGCATTTGTGCTTCCACTTTGGATATCAAACTTCCACAAGAGGATTTCAATAGCGGCTTTCCATGGCTTGAGCCAGCCTCCTCCCTGCATTTACTGGCCATTATTAACGTGCTCCCAGTAGATAAACGCTCAGCCTGCGGGAAAGGGCCCTTTTAACACACACAAAGGAGAACGTTGCCCATCCTGAGCCCGGACGTGGGACCTGCCTGGGATGGGGCTTGGATGACTCCAAGAGGAATAAGACTCCTTTTAAACATGGCTTTTTGTAAAGGAGCTAAACCACTGGGAGTTTTCCTGCTCTCCTGAGGGAGGAATGAGGCGCCACCACCACCACCAGCAAATCCCAGCCCTCAATGGCAGCATCCACATCCTCACCCTCACCCATCCTTCCTGGAGAAGGGAGAAGCCAAGCCCTTCTGTGTCCATCTTGTCCTGCATCCGGGAGCTTCCAAGGACACACACACCCCCCTGCACAACAACAGGCACTTCCCTAAGGAACACCTGGCTTTTCCCTATAGCACGGATTGATACCAACACCCGAATTCCTATAGCATCAATACCAACACCCAAATCCCACTGCTCAGACACCAGAAGCCTGATGCTGGGAATTGCCTTCCTAAGAGTCAGCTGGAAGCCCACCACCATGGCACGGGCTGTTCCAGCCCCATCCCTCAGCACCACATCCTGTGCCCCGTGAGGGGCAGGGGGATGCTCTCATCCAGAGCAAACCTGAGTGCGAAAAGAGTGGGAAGCAAACCCGCCTCTATCCATCCCTGTAAAGACAGGATGCATTTGGGAAAGAAAAAGCCAAAACCTCGGGAAAACCTGGAAGCACAGGCTGGGGGGGGAGGGCTGTGGGCAGGGAGGACCTGTCATGGGCTTGAAATGGGATGTGAAAGAGGCGGCGGAGCGGGACAGATGTTTCAATGCTCCCCTTGGCAGTGTGAGAAAATGACTGTCCAGTGACCAAATGGCCGGGCCGGTTCCCACCCTCACTGCTGCCCATTATCCCTAGGGATAGGGGGACAAAGGCGGGCAGGGGGGGGCTGGGCAGGGGAGAATCCCATTGTTCCCGCCCGCCCTAATTATGGAAATCTTGTTAATCTATTCAGCAGTGACTCTGAGCCGGGCTTTTGTTCCGAGGCTGCCCGCCGAGGGTGTCCAACGGCTCCGCAATGGGATGGGGTGCGCTCCCTCCCACTGGGAAAAGCGCGGGATGGGGGATTGCAGGCAACGGGGAGCTGCCCCAGCAGCATCCTAGTGTTGGATGCCTTTGTTGGAGCATGGAGCCATCACCCCCAGCCCTCGGAGGCAAAGCACCCCATGGATTTCTGGTGCTCCCAGCCCCAGGTACACACACAGAGGCACTGGATGAATCCCGATGTCCCCTTGGACACCCTTTGATGCTCTGCAGAAGCATCCAGAGCGGGATGATTCTGCTCCAGGTGCAGGAACGTGCCCATGAGCTGCCTCCACAATGCTCTGCTTGTCCTGCCACTGTCTCCCTGGGTTAAATCCTCCTGCAGAGCTGCCGGCTTGGAGGATTTATGCCTTTTCCAAAGGACGTTGAGCAGTTCCATTATCCCTGTAATGACCCGCAGCCTGATGCGATCGCTTCCCAAGGCAGGGAAAGCCATCCCGGTTCCAGGATCTGCCCGTGTTCCCAGGGTTTTCAATCTCCAACGTGCAAACATTGGGCTAAGAAAGAGCAAAGGATGCTGAGAGTCTCCATTCACAGCCCAGCCTCCACCAAGTGGTCCCCACAGCCCTGCTAACCTAAGACTTCTCCTATCAAGGATGTCGTGTGAGATGGATCTTCTGTGTTGTGCCAAGGACCTGGACCAAGCACCCACAGCACAAATGCAGCCTCACATCAATGCAACTCCTGCCCCAAAGCTGGATTCACAACATTGAGGGGTCTGATCCATGCATGATGCTCCAGGTCCTGCAGCAGCTGCAGCGATCTCTTCATGGCAGGAGAGAAGAGGCTTACCCAAGCTAACAGAAGACAGTGGGAATGACTTCTTCTTCTTTTAAATGAGGCATTTCCTTTCTTCTCAGCTTCTGCAGCCAGGACCTTGCCCTGGGCTTCATCCCTGCCTCCTATGAGCAGCGTGGGCAGAGTGGAATGGCATTGCCACAAGCCAAATCCCAGCTATAAATCAGAATACTCCATTCACACCCACTGAGATTTGTGGCAACGCTTCTGAAATACTTTAGCATTAATGCTGTAGATTATAGCAGCATTTCTGAATGTTGCTAAACACATTTCAGCTAGATATGGGTCACCTCTAGTGAATCCCTACATGGTGGGTCCGTAATAGGTAGAAGAGCCTGGCAGTGATTTACAGGGGTGGTGGAGCTGGTCCCAAAGACAGGATCAGGGCAAGAAGAGCACAAAGCCACACTTAGCCACGATATAACCCTAACCCTCGCAGCATTTGCAGGGGGTGAGATGTTTAAATCCTCCAGCCCAAGACAGGAGCACAAACATCAAGTTTTCCAAGGCAAATCTGGGTGGTTTGGCAAATCCATCGGGAAGCTGCATTTCTTTGTCCACCGCATTCCCCATCCCCTCCTCACTGGTGCCGACAAAGCGGAGGCTGGAATTGCAATCAGAGCAGGGTCAATGTACATATGTTAAAAGGATTTAGGCTAACTCCCACCGTGCCCTCTCCCCACCAGGAGGGGAGGAACAGCCTCAGCCCTGGCTGGAGTGAGCTGAAGGCTCCAGTATCCGCTTTGTCCGCTCATATATCAAGTGCAGGGCAGCTGGACACCAGCATGAACCAGGAGTGACCAACGGGCCCTCGTCCATCTGTGCTGCGCCAGCACCAGCCCAGCAGATGAAGCATTCATCTGGATGTGCTGAGCCTGGCAGCAGCTGAGCATCATCCATCTGTCACAGCAAGAGGGATGGGAATGTCACTGGGAGGGAGCGGTACCCAGCCTCGGAATGCCCAGATGCAGGGGATATGGCAATGAACCCCAGGTAGGGTTTTGGGATGGAAGATGGATGGGAGGAAAAGAAGCAATAAAGGGACCTAAAAATACAGTGACAAAAGAAACCAGACTCCTTCTCGCTGCAAGGATGCTCCTTGGGGTGACATTCCAGCTGTGATCTCCACCAGACCACTGCTTGAAGGATGCTCCTCAGGTAGGAAAGAGGTTTATAGCAAGAGCATCACTGAGCATTCAGGGCACCCAAGTCCACCGTGCCTCAAGGTCAATTCAGGGTGCAGAGAAGGGTGCCATGGCCCATGGGTGCTGCTAGATCCCTGTCAGGACTGAAGCTCTTCACCCGAATGTCATTCCTTGATGCTGGACGAGCTCGCCAGGGCCTGGGTTGGACCCAGCCCATTTCCAGAGGATTATATTGGAGAGGAAAATCCATTTCTCATCAGCAGAACCATCTCCCCAAACAGGTGTGGCCCCAGAAGGTGGCCAGGAGGTCAAATGGACCTCGTTTCCATGCACTCTGAATGACGAGGGCTCAGCCAGAGACCTCCCTCCATTCAAAACCACTTGTGGAAACCCATCAGGACTCACCACGCACCCCCTGAGATGACGTCTGCCCCCATGAAGGAGGACCTGGGGGGACCATTATCTCCTGATGGCCCCACCAGACCCTAACCAGCCCCAAGCTATGCAGTAGGTGCTGGTGGTGGGATGTCTGGAGGATGCAACCTCTGGGATCTGCCCTACAAAGCATGGAAAGATGCAATTCCAAAGTGTTATGGAGCTGGGCAATGTGGAGCCATGGTCTAATCCACACACCCAGCACAGACCCTGTGTGAGGAGGTGTCTGTGAGCCCTGATACACACAAACCCATCAGGCTGAAATCACTATTAAATCACTTCTTTTTCCATGGAGAAAGCATTGCCATCACATTCCATCTGCCCACAAGCACTTGGATGAAGGTCATTAGATGCAGGAGATGCTCTGCAGCTCAGGAAGGGGCTCAAGAGACCAGGCACCCCCAGGCCCTCTCCTCCCAGGGTGTTTTCCCTGATGAAGCTCCAGTAACAAACTTCCCTGGGAGAAGAAGCCAATGCAGGAGCCACCATCCCCTGGCCGATCTTGTCCCGTATGGGCTGGGGTCAGCGCTGGGGGCTGCAGCAGGGGCATGATTTGCCCCATGCACTGGACCCTGTCCACAGTGGCAGCAGCTCCAGCTCATCTCCTCCATGGAATGAATCCATCTTCATTAACTCTAATTCTAGGAAGCCTCCCAGCCCCATCCAGCCCCACACACTGGTTGTATTTTCCGCCTCGGTGCTCCGCTGGGCAGCGTGATCCACAGGGAGCAAAACCTCCCCTTTCCCATCAATCCTGCAGCTCCGTCCTTGCGGTCCCCACGTGTCCCTGTCACACACCCTGCGGGATGGGGGACCCCATTCCCTGCGGACCACCTTCCCCTGCCCTCGGGGCTGGGCTGGGGGAGGCCTCTCTCCATGGCTTTTGTTTTCCCAGCCTTTTGACTCCCGGATTCTTGCCTCAGCAGCCTGAAAAGCCGCGCTCCCTCCTGCACTCCATTCACTAATGGATTTTCCACAAGTCCTCCTGGTTTTGGCTTCTTTCTTTGCTGCCCTCATCCACGCCTGAGCCTGCAGCATCCCTCTTCCAGGATGGGCTTCGGAGATCATGCTCAGAGCAGCCGCCCCTTCAGCTCCCACCTCCTGCACCCTGCGAGTCCACATAGATACACGGCTATTAGAAGCCTGTTATATCTATCATCTATCATTATACACGTGCCTCAACCTGCCACTATGGGATTGCTGCTCATAAACCCCAAGAGGTTAAGGAATAACCCAGTGGCAGCAGCATCAGGGTGAAGGTATCACCGGGAAACAGGGAGAAGTTTGGAGCCGGGCTGGCTCCGTGCGCATCGATCGGGGCAGCGATGCTCCTGCCTCCTGGAGCGAATCCTAGGGCAGGAATAATTCATTTTGCTCCCTTTCCAGCAGCACTCATTAAAAAGTAATCACCTTGGAGGGGATGAACAGCCCAAGGTCAGCTCTGTAATGGAGTTATGCTGGAGCATGTACCTGGCTGTGACCACAACCCTGCCCGTGTGGACCTGGCAGATTCATCTCCATGGCTGGGTCCTGCCCTACTGCTTGGTGTCGATTAAAATGCAACTGGGAATATCTTGACATTCCCAGATACTCCCTTCTGTGAGTGCTGCCCACGAGCATCTGAGGCCAAGCACCCAGCTCGTGCTGCTGGATGTTGTTCCCATCGACCGCAAGCACCCACAGCAGAGCAGGGAATGTGGCACCTTGGTGTGCTCTCAGGTTGCCATGAAGCATTCTGGGCACCACGTCCTACTCATTGCCATTCCCAGGAGGAAGAGGAGCAGTCGCTCCTCTTCCAGGTTCAGCAGAGCCCAACCTCATGGCACATTGGCACTTTAACTCATTGATGTTGGCCAACACGTGGCCTTGTGTTCAGAGGAGATGCTCTGGAGATGGAGCACAGGGGATGGGAGGCAGGATGGGGCTGATGATTCCAGCTGCAGCGATGCCAGAAGCGATAGGAAAACCCCTCCATCGCGTGGTGCTGGACCAACGATAACACACAATGTGCAGCACAGGGGCCACCATGAGCAGGGCGACCAGGGATGTGCAGGACAAGCCCTTCAAAGCACACTCAACCTCTCTAACCTCCTGTGCCCAGCACATCACCCCGGCCTTTAATTACACATTTCTGCAGCCATTAGTCCTCTCGCCATCAATTACCCCCACGTTATCCTGCCCCGGGAGGCAGCGGGATGTGGGGAGCAGAGTCGAGTGCTTTACTTGGAAAGGAAGGAAAGAAACAGCCTCCGAGGGGAACATCCCTTTGCTGCAGCAGAGCTGAAGCAGCAGACAAAGCAGCTGGTCCCATGAGAGATTAATCGCAGGGAGAGGACCCGGGCTCCAGCATCCCCTGATGCCACGAGTGCCCCGCAGCTCAGTGCTGCTGCTGCACCTCTCATCTATTGACACAGCAAAGTCTTTGTGAGGAGCTGGCTCCTCTTCCAAGCGCAGCCGGGGCAGGGAAGGGGGACACTTATTCTGCTATTACTCAGCTTGGGTTTTGTAGGCAAGACAAGTGTGGGTTAAAGTGCAATTTGTCTTGACATTAGTTTTCACTTTTTTAGGGGGAAAAAGGCAGAAAAAGTGGCTCTTTTCTCTTTTGAGAGAAAACACTTGCCTGGGTACCACAGCTCCAGCAGCCAAGCATCCCACCGGGGACCACATCCCAGCATCCTGGTCCAGCCCCGGGCAGCACCACAGCATCACTGCCATTAAATAAACATGATTGAGCTGCCTGTCCTCAGGAGAAAGGAGGTAGGAAGAAACCCCTTCATGTGCATCCTCCCCTGCTCTCGCTGTACGTCAGCTGCATCTGTGAGGCCTTGGCTGGGTTTATTGGGGCCCCCATAAAGATCAGGGCTTGCTGATAAGCGACCTGAGGCAGCAGCACTGGAGGAAAAGCTGTGCTGGCGATCTGTACAATTTAACCAGCATTAACTTCAACTGATGACAGGCCACAAGGCCAGGAGAGAGCTTTTATAACACCCTCATAACACAGCAAACTACACCTCACTGCAGAGAGCCGGTGCTGGCTTCCAGCTCCTGCTTGTGTTAGAGGAGAGCTGAGATGACATGTCTGTGTGCAGCAGCATCCTCTGCAAACCATGGAGCAGGAGAAGCACCACGATCCTGCTCAGGGCTAAGCAGAGGAAGAAAAGGGGGAAGAGTCCTTCTCACCATCCCAGAGCGTGCTGAGTCCAAAGGGAAAAGCACCAGGATAATATACCCAAAGCAATCACAGCCATGGAGCCTGCAAGGGGATAAGCTGGTTTCCAGAACTAGGAATTGCCAGGGCTGGCACTGGGAAGAACTGGTTTATTTGGTTTAGTAGTGGCCTTGGCATTCCAGGGGTAAAGGTTGGACTTGATGATCTTAAAGGTCTTTTCCAACCAGGTTGATTCTATGATTCTATGACAGGATTCTACGATATGCTGGCTGCTGATCCAATAATGGGAATTTCCCTCCTTAAATCTGGTTTAGTCCCAACAGCTCCCTTCTATCGGGATGCTGGGTGCCACCACTGGCACGTGTGTCCCCTGGGATGAGAGGGCAATGACACATGAGGGACCAGCAGCACCAATGACCTATCTGGAGCCGGAGCACCACATTAACCAGCAGAGGAAGGGAGTAAATGAGATGCCAGGAGCCTCCAGCTTTCCTGCACGCTGCCAAATTCCAGCTGACATTTGGCCAGATGCGCCGGGATCTGCCCTGGGATGACAAAAGGAGCCTCCCCAGCAGCCCGTGTCCAAGGGCAAAGCTCCGCTTCCAGCCATGGAATCACTGGAGCTCAAACCCTAGAACTGAAAAGTGTTTACAATGGCATCAAGGCAAGGGTCAGCGTGGTGCAAGGGTCACTATCGCTTCTCCAGATGCATTAATGTCATTCCCTTTAGGAATCCTCGCTCCAATCTGGTGCTCCTGCATCTGCTGCCGTAATCCGTGGATTGAGGGATTTCTCCTTCCCTACATACGACCCGTCTCCTTCCAGCTGCAGGGATGAAAGCTGGGAGGTGCAGAATCCCCAAACCATTCCAGAAGCAGAGACAGAAAGGAAGAAAGGAGAATATTTGGCTGTTTGCAGGAAAACCTGGAGGCAGCATTCCTATCCCGAGGGAATAGCTCCTCCATTAATACAAATCAAGTCTACAGCAAACTGCAGACACAGCACACGCTGCCAAACTCCTTCCAGGATTTATTTAAATGCTGGAGGATGATTCCATCATTACAGAAGTGACGCTGCGCCACATGGAATCGTTTTATTCCTTCTCATCCCATGGGACGTGATACCGGCTTTGGAGGCGAATGTTCCCGGAGGCTTTTGTGTTTACCTTTGCCAAGGGGGAAGGAGGAGGTGAAGGAAGTGACCTGGTGGCCACTCCCTTGGCCTAAGGTTAGGCCCTTGCCTCTGTGTTTGGGCACCCAACATAACAGTGGCTACTGAAATCCCCAGGAGTGGAGGATGGATGCGGGATGAGGGCTTGAAACCTTCAGCCCTAAGGAGGGATTTGGGAAAACCACAGCTTGTATCAGGCTGTACAAACACGGGAAGTGGCATCAGGATCATCTCCTCCTCATCGTCCTCCCCACAGAAAGGCAATGGGAGCCTCATCTGCACCAAGGGAGAAGCCCATTGCTGCCCAGAGGCGTGAATCTATGACCGCAGACACGCTGCTTGTTTCAACTACTGTTTCCCACATTTCACAGCATCCAGGGAAACCCACTTGGGAGATTTCCCAGTGTTTATTCCCTGTTTCACTATAGGGAATTAACTCTGGCGGGACACAAGAGAGGTTTAGGTGACCAGCACCGAAACCAAGATGCTGTTAAAGCCCCAACCCAGACCTCAGAAGGGAGAAGAAAGGCTGGGGGAAAGGGAGGGAGGAGAAAACACGGGCTCCTGATAAGCAATTGTTAACATGATCCATATGGGACACAACTTGCCTCTGTGTTTAACCAAAATGATAATGGCTAAAGGGAAGAATGCGGCGGGGGCTCGGCGGGAGAACAAAGGCAGCTGCGAAACCCATCCCTGCTCCCAAGTAACCCAATTGTGAGCAGGGAGAGCCCCCGGCTGCTCCTTCTCCTCCTTGAGAGCTTTGCACCTCCAAGCTGGAGCAGGGAGGGAAACTGCAGCCGTCAGCACGGAAATAAACCCACTAAGTATGAACAGGGCCATTCTCATAGCCAATAATAAACTTCAACAGGAGCAGCACTGATGTAAACACGGAGCCCATTCCTCTCGGAGCTGGGATGGATTCAGCCCTGGGTGTTTATGTTATTGCAGGATCCTGCAGCTTTCCGAGGAACACAATACAGTCCGTGCCATTCATTATCCCCCAAGAGAAAATGTCAACACACTTGTGCTAAAGAGAGTTAAAACAAATGTTTAACGGGATAAACAACCCCCGGGCCTCAGATCCCGCTGGAATGTTTCATTCAGAACCACCTCCAAGAGCAAACAGGCGCCGGAGCATCCAGGAGCAGCAGAATCCGGCGCCCTGTCATTGCTGGAGCAGCCACCAGCGCCCAGGCAGCCCCCGTAGGGAGGAATCCAGGGGGAAACCTCGGCAATTCCCATGCATGGGATGAGGAAATCAATCCCGAGCCGTTATCAATGCATTCAAAGGAAACACCACGCGCACTCAAGGTCTCTCATCATTTCAGTTCAGCACATCCAAAGCCCTGAAATCTGCCACAAAACCGGGATCCAATTAATGGTAGCGTTTATTTTTGTGATCCCAGACTGAAACTTGGAACGATGTAAAACCAGCCTCCAAAACCAGGGGGATTTATGCTGGAACACACAGTATAATGCTATTTAAAACCCTTTCTGTGCTTGTTTTCCTTTTCCCAAAGTGCCTTTTGGCCTTTTCCCTTTCAGGCAAAGCCCCTCGTTACAAAATGCCATCAGCTCCTCCGCGCCACGACTATTTTGGAGGCGAATGAACGCTCCAGCGTGCGCTTGACGTGTGGCAGCGGCCGGGGGGAGCGCGCATTGTTCCTGGATGGAGGGATGGAGGGAGCGATGGAGGGGTGGAAAGAGGAAAGGAGGGAGGGATGGATGGATGGGATGGAGGGAGGGGGCGTCCCTAAACGCCGTGCGCGCCCCTCCGGCCGTGGGGGCCGGGTCCAGGCGCTCCCGCCGACGGGCGGGCTCATGTCATGAGCACGTTTGCCCGGAGCCCCCCGCAGCTCTCCCGGGATGACCCGTTGTGTTACCGGGGCTGTGTTATCGGAGCTGGGTTACCGGGGCTGGGTTAGCCGCAGCCCCCCGCGGCCCTCCCGCAGCCCGCAACCCGGCGGGTTTCTCCCCAAACCCAGGTCGGGGGCTGCCCCGTTCGCCCCCTGCCCGCTCCCTGCCCGCCCCGGCCCCGCTCACCTCCTCATGCCGGCGGGCCCTAGCGCAGCCCGGCGGCGGGCGGCCGTGCGGGGCGCCGCATCCTCCCGCTGCCGCCCGGACAATGCGGGGCGGCCCGCGGGCGGCGGGGGCTGGGGCCGGCGCTGGGGCTGGGGCCGGCGCTGGGCTGGGGCTGGGGCCGGGGCCGGGGCCGGGGCCGGTCCCCGCCCGCCGCCCATGTCCCGCCCCTGCGCCGCGGCGGGGCGGAGCGGAACGGAGCGGAGCGGAGAGGGGCGCGGGGCGGAGCGGAGCGGACCCTCGGCCGGGAGCGGGGATGGCGCTGGCAAAGGCTCCGCTCCGGCCGCGCTGCCCGCCTGGCACAAAGGCGGAGCGGGAGAGCGGGCGGCCGAGAGCCCGGCATCGCAGCAGCCCGGCACCCCGAGCCCCCGGACCCCAGCATCCCAGGGCCCATGTACCCAAACCTCTGCACCCCAGCACCCATGCACCCCGAATCCCTGCACCGCAGTTTCTCAGCGCCCATGCACCCAAAACCCTGGACCCCTGCATCCCTGCACCCATGCACCCTGACTCCCAGCATCCCAGTACACACGTGCTTCACAGCACCCTGGTTCCACAGCACCCTTGCCCCCTCCAGCCCCATGCACCCTGTACCCCGGTTCCTCAGCACCCTGAGCGCTGCACCCCAGCTCCAGCCCTGCCCGTACCCCCGAGGACCCGGCTGCAGCCCATGGGCTGGGTCCTCAGCTGCTGAACTGCTCAGAGGAACCCCAAATACCTGGAATACTTTCCTATTATTAGTTTACCGTGCAAAAATAAACCACTTGCCCCAAGGATACAGTGTCAATGGGAGGTGGCCACAGCACAACCCATTTACTGTGGCACTGGGCCATGCGCTCCCTTCTCCGTGCCCCAAAATTCACCTTCTTGGGGTGGGATTGCACCAGGAAGACCCAGCAGCCGCCTCCCCTTCGCTCTCCAAAGCCCCACTTCATGTTGTTTAACCAGCTCAGGCTCTTCCCTGCTGTAATCACATCACGGCGTTATTTGCCTCACACAAATGTTGCCATTCCCTCAGGGATTAGGGAATGTGTTTCTTTGCAGGAGCAGGCGAGTGTTGCCTGGAACTGGGGCAGATATTAGAGCTGAAGGGATCCTCTGCCTGATCCCACCCAGATCCATGGATTCCACCCGGATCCAGGAGTGATGCAGCTCAGCACTAAAACACAATCACCAGTGCGGAACCGGTGCACTGTTTGCTTTATCCCAGCTGCAATCCAGCCACGGGAATGTTGCTTCTCTGGCTGGATGGAGAAAGCAGCATGGAAAGGACGAATGAATCAGGTTTGAAGCTGAGATCTGGGCAGCCCTGCCTGGGCAGAGTGCAGGGATTATGTGTCCCAGCTTCCTGCAGAAGCTGCTCACTGACCCGGCAGCGGCTTCCCGCTCTTCCCATTTTGGTGGAAAACCTCCAGGATCTGGATGTTCCCATTTCATTTCCATTACTAAATTTATTATCAGCAGAAAATGCCTTAAAACTCGACCCCACCACCTCTCCATCACTGGTTTTTCCAATGCTCCAGGAGGAACATCCAGGGCTTTTCTACATTCGACAGGAAAAGAAACTCAGCTTCTTGCTGTATCCTTGCATGAGTCCCTTTTCTCCATCCACCAGTGGAGGGAGCATCCCAAATGACAGCACCAGGAATGATTTTTGTGGGGGGGATTGCAGGAAAACACCAAAAAACGGCAAATCCCAGCCTAATGCACCGGGACCTGCACCATGCTCTCAATGCCCCAGCACAGCTCATCCAAGGGCAGCTCCAGCTGAGATTCCTGGGGCTTTGCCGTCCCAGTCTGGCTCAGTGCAGGTCTGGGATGATGTCACTGCCTTCTCCATCCTTTCCCATATCCCACCCGAATCCCCTCCCTGTGGCACAGTGGGATGCTGCTGCTCTGAGAGCCAGCACGGGCACTGGAGGATGGGAGCTGCTGTTATGGATGGATAGAGGTGGGGAGATGCAAAGCAGGATGTTCGTTGGCAGGATCGAGCTCAGTTTGCTCTGGTACATCCCATAAGGTGCTGTGGAGAGGCAGCTTGTCAAGGTGATGCCAACCATCTACCTCAACCACATCAGTTAGTTTGGCCGTGGTCACCCATGGTCCTCCAGGGCCGGGACATTCCAGCATCACGGGACCATGACTCTGTATCTGGGTGCTGCCATCCTAAACCCAGTATCTAATGATCCTAATCCCAGCGAGCAGTAAAATGAGCCTGACATTCCCGTTTCAGTGGGTATAAGCTGCCTTTTATTGCAGTGGGAAGCCGGATTCCTCCCTGCTTGCAGAGTTCACCCTCCCCTCATTAGCCAAGGAAACACTGGATGGGAGCTGCGGGGTCACATCATTTCTTTTCACTAATCACTCCCCATGATTCCTCTCCTCAAAAGTCCAAATTCGTTACTTGTGCCTCGGTTTGATCCGCAATAGAAACCATCAGCAAAGATCTGTGCTGACACCTCCTTCTGCAAACCGCGGGGGTTCCCCTTCTCCCAACGGGAAGCTGGAATTCCACAGCTCACAGTAGGGTTTAAGGCCAAAACATGATAATCCGAGGGCTGTGGGCTTTAGACATGTGATGCCTGATGCTTTCTGCTGGTTCATGGAGGGGTGACATCTCCCTGCCCCAGCTTGTGCTGTGGGAGCAGATGTGAGAGCAGGGCTGAGGCACTCGGAGTGCCCAGCACTGAGCCAGAGGCATTAATTGAAGAGGCCTCTAATTATTTAATGTCCTTCTTCCCTCGGGATTGCGAAGAGCTGTAAATTCCAGCTACAAAGGACTTGAAATCTGGCCATGAATCCATGAGAGGCTGAGCTGAAGTGGCTCATCCCTGTATGGTGGGATGGGGTTTAGATCCACTGGGCTGGAAGGGAGATGCTGGAGACGTAATGCTGGACCAGGACCTGCCTCGCTGCTTGGTTTCAGCTCATGTCAGCTCTTAAAACCCAGCACACCAACAGTTTATGGCCTCATGGCACTGGCTGCATCCCAGGGAATCATCCCATCAGGATGAAGAGTGTTATAGGGAGTGTTATCCCAGCCCCACTTTGCAGGCACAGCAGTGACAGAGACCCCACGTTGTGCTCGGGGCTGAAAGCTGGGGGTATCCCGGGAAACCAGCAGCTCTCCCACAGGGATCCCTCACTGGGATGACTGGGAAGCACACGGCTGTTTTCAGGGGGCCTCAGACCCACTGGATCCCCCTGGAAGCCCCATGCACAGGGATAAACCCCGCAGGCAGGGCGGATTATCCTGCTGGAACACGCTGTCTCCGTGTCAGGGAGCAATTACCCTCCGGCCGAGCACTTAACTCTTCACACCTCTCAAAGCAGTAAAACATGCAGCATCGGGACAGAACTCCTGCAAACCCTGGGCTTGATCCCTCCTGGATCAAGGCGCCCATGGTGGGCAGCAAGAAACCTGGAGAGGAGCTTTGGACAAGGGATGGAGGGACGGAACAAGGGGAATGGCTTTAACCTGCCAGAGGGGAGACTGAGATGAGCTCTTAGGCAGAAGTTCTTCCCTGTGAGGGTGGTGGGACACTGGGATGGGTTGAATGGAGAAGCTGTGGCTGCCCCATCCCTGGCAGTGTTCAAGGCCAGGTTGGACAGGGCTTGGAGCAACCTGGTCTGGTGGAACTGGATGAGCTTTAAGGTCCCTTCATCCCAACCCATTCCATGATTTTATGAAAAAAACAGCTGCAAAGGGGTCTGAGATGGTTGGGTACCAGCTCAGGTTTGAGAGGTCCACTGGTGACATCCAGCTCTGGTGGTGAGCATCAAGCCTGTGACTGCAGGTGAAGGAGACCAGTTGTGCCAGTATGACCAGTTACAGAAGCTGGGTATAGGCCAGGACTAATGGAGTCCTTCCTAAGTGCCCTTAGGAAACATGGACCTGGTGCCATACCCAGAACCTGGGGAACCTCCTCTCCACCACTCCACAAACTCACCAATCCCAATGCACCCAGGACCTGTCCCCCTGCTCCCTGTGCTTCAGCCATCCCCCAGTTCCCTCTGAGCTGCTTCTGGCCCAGCGGGAAGCAGGGAGGAGCGGGGCCATCTTCCCAGGCTCCCTCATGCAGGCAGACAACCATCAATCTCCAGGTTGTTCTATAGCACTGTGCCGGAGCTTGATTTATGCTTTACAAGGCTCGAGCTATTTTCATTTGTCTGATTTATTAACGTTCTATCAAATTACAGAGAGCTCCTGATTTATTGGCCCTGGATCCTCGCTGCTTGATCCCAGGATTTGGGGGTACCTGCTCTGGGTGACAAGAGTGGAAGTGCACCAGCTCCTACGAGGGAATATGAGCTCTTATGTCCTTCAACATCCAAGAGGCTGTTTACATCTTTGAGGGGGTCTCCTGCTTATAAAGAGCTTGAACTGCATTTCTGGAGGAGATGATGCTTGTGAGTAAGCAGCAATTGGGGAAGGAGCTCATATGGCACAAGCCTTAGCCTCAGTTTTAGCAATGAATTGTCCACATGTGAACGATCTATGTGGCACCAGTGGAGCCTCTGGGTTCAGTAACTGCAGCCTCTGGGCCTGGGACCCCCCCTCAGCCTCTGCTGAGAGCACAAAAGGAGTTTAACAGCTTCATCTCCCACATCTGGTTGTGCTTAAAGCCCGTGTAGTTAATAGGGCTTGTTCCAGCCCAGCGCAAGCAGAAGGCTGGAGCCAGGGGCTGCATCCCCCATCCTGAGCATCCCAAACCCACCTCCTCCTCCCCTTCGAGAAGTGAAGCTGCCCCCATTCCCTTCCCTATGTCCCCCTGGGGGAGGACAGAACCCCAGGCCAGCTGCTGTGCCCCCCAGCATGGTGGCGAAGGGCCGTGGTCCTCACTTTGTCGAAGGTGAGGACAGACAAGCCCTGAGCCCCAGAGCATCACCCCCAGCACAGGGAACCCATTCACTGTGCAGAGATGGAGAGGGCAGAGGCTCCATTAGCAGCTTTATTTACTTAAAGTGGCTCCAGGGGATAAACTGCAGCTCGAGCATCCCGCTCCATCCCGAGGAGGGTCCTTGTGGGCTTATCTCTGTTGGGAGGCAGAGGAGGGCAGCAGGGCTTCCAGGCTTCCAGGAGCTCTTTGTTTAGTCCATTTGTGTAAGAAAACCCATAATTCAGCCCTAAAATCTTCCCCCAGGGCAAACATGGCCCTTAATTAAAATATAAATCAAAGGGCCATGACTATGAGGATGATTTGGGCATGAGCCACAGCATGGACCCAGCAGAGCAGCCACTACTGCTTGGTCCAGCCATGGGTCCAGCTTTGGGTCCAGCCCTGGATCCAGCCATGGGTCCACCTATGGGTCCAGCCATGTTCTAGCCATGAGTGCATCCCTGGGTCCATCTCTGGGTCCAGCCCTGAGGTTTAATCCCCCCAACCACCTGATTTAACAACAGCAGCCACAGAACCGGGGCCATGCTCCCGGTGCACAAAGGGAAAAGATTTATCTTGAGAGGCTAAATCCACTTAGAGAAGCTTTAGGGGCCATAAATTGATTGCTCAGGGGACACGGTAACAGGAAACAGCTCCATAGTCACTGAGCTTGCTGTGTTCTTGCTGCGTCACGAGCAGGCGTTTGGGTCGGGATCCACAATCAAAGCCCATGCACACAGGGTGGGATTAGAAGGAAGCAGCAGGATCCTTTGCAAAGAGGGATCCAGCAGCAACCCTTTGGCAGCTCCATCCACACTGCCAGCCATCACCAAGGTAAGATGTGAAAGGAAACCCTCATCCAAGGTAGGGAAGATTTCAGCTCTCCCAGCAGCTCGCTGCATCCCAGGTCTGCTTCCAGCATCCCAGCATCCCTGCTGCTGCACCAGTAGGAGCAGGGAGGAGGAACTGGGAATGCAAAACCAAAGCTGCACCAGGCACAGGGAGGGACCTCTCAGAATCACCCCCCCTTGTGAAGAGATGTATCCTACCCAGAAACAGTGGAGTAAATCAGCAAATAAGGGGCAAATCTGACTTTCTGCTCCTTTCATCCAGCTGATTCCTGTCTCCTTTCTAACTCTGCTCCTTATTGCCATCAAACAAGACATTTGTATCTGCAGTGAGAAACAGGGAGAGTTTCTCCTGAAAGGTTTGGTTCCAGGCAGGACTCACCAGGATGGGGCTTCCCTTTGCATTGTCATAGCAGGAGGTCAAACAGCACCCGCGCATCCCCAGTGCAAGCCCAGCACAAACCCACCCTGACCCATTTCCCACTCCTTTTGCAGAACATATTAAGAACAAAAGGAAAGACATTTCCCCAGCAGCAGCTTTGTCCAGGGGCCAGAAATTCCTCTGCACAAGTGGCCTCATGTCCAGTAAACATCAGCAGAGCATCCCTGGTGTTAAACAGAGCGGAGCAACGGCTGTGCGCAAGGGATGGGAGCCTGCAGCACCTTCCTCCCTGCGGCACAGGGTGTGAGTTAACCCCGACCCCAGCCTCATGTGCTTAAAGATGTGGAGAGCCGAGGCAGGAGAACAGGCCGGGACGCCGGAGCATCCTCCATGGAGGATAGAAACCCCTCTGGATAACGCTGCAACGCCTGGAGCATCCTCACACACTGCACATGGGGTAACCTGGAGGGGTTTAACTTCAGATGCGTATAAAATTAGTGCCATTAAAGACTACTTTGCCCCTTGCATTCAACCAGGCAGTTTCTAAACGCTCACGTCCAGCCAGCAAAGCCCCAACGGGAGCACAATGGAGTCTTGTTTCTGGTAACCCGAGATGCCTCCGTCCCAGCTCTTTAATTTTAGAGCCCACCACGCTCGCATTCCTCAGCACCACAATGGCAGATATTTATACTCTGGAATGCGGAGCCCGGTGCTAATTGAAC
The DNA here is from genome assembly GCF_004027225.2 of Strigops habroptila. Taxonomy (NCBI): domain Eukaryota; kingdom Metazoa; phylum Chordata; class Aves; order Psittaciformes; family Psittacidae; genus Strigops; species Strigops habroptila. The sequence goes on along the minus strand of NC_044299.2, from coordinate 290,574 downwards.
AGGGCTGGGAGAGCCAGGGCTGCTCCCCAGAGCGGGCTCTTGGGAAGGGAACGTTGGCCCAGGCAGAGCTTTATGGCTTTACAAATCTGGGATGCCCATAAACGTGGAATGATGCTCCCTGTGGAGCGAGCGCGGTGATGGACAAGGCAGCTGTGGTGGATGGGAGAGGGTGGCATGGGGCAAGGAAGGGCTACATAGAGAGGTTCAAACCCCCCCAATGGACATGAGTCCATCTTCTGGACACAGGATCACTGCCCAGGCATGCAGGACACATGCAGAGGCTCTTTTGGCTCATGACAGGGGAGCTCTTGCTCAAACTGATGGAACTGGGGAGGGTCCTGCATCCCAAGGGACATCCCTTTACAGCCCTCACCATGACAGGACTCTCCCAGCAAGCGTTTTCCACTATCAGAGGCTGGGCCTGAGCAGCAGCTCCAGCTGATCCAAAAGGAGTCACCTCCCTTTGGTTCACCAGGTCCTGTGGGATCTCGAGCTGACCTCTAACATCCAGGGAAAGCAGGGAAGTGCCCTTGAAGTCTCCTCAACATGGTTGATGATGCTGGAACTGGTACAGGACCCTCAGAGCAGCTTCACCTTTGCTTTCCCCTCTGCCATGCCCCATGCTCCCCATCACTACAAGAGGAGGATGAAGTGTTGCTTCCCTGGATGCTGGTGCGCTGAGGAACATCCCTGCCTGGACCTGCAGAAGGATGCTGCAGGACAGTGGCAGCAAATCCAAAGGGAGCAGCAATGATCTCCATGTCAGAGCATGGAGGAAGCCCCGCTGACGCCTGCCAAGTGGTTCCCAACTTCCCTGGGTCTGGGGGACGGGAGCTAATTGAGAGAGGAGCAGCATTAGCAGATAAGGGAAGAGGTCAGCGCCGCCACGCTAAATCCTTGACCTGTTGTTTAAGAGGTCGGGCAGAGCTCAAGAGACTCCTCCAGGTCAATTCACTCAATTAGAATATTAGAAGTTGGAGGCAGGAGCACGGGGATGAAGGTTCTTCCCTTCTCCTGCTCACACGGGGACAGAGATCAAGGATTATGGCCTGGTGGGCAAGAAGACACGCAATGGGATTCAGGGAGCAGAGATTTATTCCTGCATTGGATGGCTGTAAGGCCAAATCTCTGCTTGTGTCCAATGCTACAGAATGCAGCAGTTGCCCCAGAGCCAGGAGCCCAGACTCTGTAGATGGCATTAGGGATAAGAGAGGAGAATCCAGGGAACTGTGTCCTCAGCCTTGTGCAGCCACCTCCAGCCAGCGTGTCCCACCAGCAGGAAGACCCTGCTTCCTTCCCTACTAATGCTCCTTATCCCTACCCTCTGCTATCCCTGTCTCCTCAGGGGGAGGGGACAGGGGCATGCAGACCTGTTGGCAATTAATCTAATTCCATTTAATGAGAAGAAAGGAAGGGCAAAGGCATCTCCTGGGGGGACCGTGGCCAAGGCTGAGAGCATGAGGGTGCTCCTGCTTTCACTATCAGAAGAGAGGAATAGTTCAGACCTGAGTGCTCAGAGGAGAGGCTTATTCAGCCTATGGATACAGCATCTTTAAAAGCACAACTCCCTCATCCATCCATACCACAGATGGATGTCCTCCATGAGGAGTGGGCTCATGACAACAGCACCCACCAGTTGCCTACCACCCATGGCTTGTGTCTGTGATGTCCCATATAGACAAGCAAAGGCTCTGCCTACAGTGGATAAGCAAAGGTTGCTCCTCTCCAAGTGCCAGGAGAGCTTTGTAAGGATAAAGAAAAGCTTTCAGCAAAATGAGCACCAGAAGGAATAGATAAACACTAAGGAGATATTGACTTCTGTTGAGGTGAACGTCAAGATTTATTGAGCTGGGGAGGTAAATATTGACCAAGGCAAAGCTAAGGTCAATGATTAACTCAAGAGATGATAAATCAACACTCAGTGAAACATGAACTCCAGGCGGGTGTTGTCACAGACATTGTGAATGTCTCCATTGAGGAACCTTCTTCAGGACTTTTGATGAGAGAGCAGGACTTCAAACCCATCGCGGATGTGCCACTGAGGTCCAGAAACCAGGAAGGAAGAACATCATTCTGATGGTGAAAGGCCTCAATCTAAAGATTCTACCACTGTGGGCCTCAAACTTGATGAAGTTTTGGAAGAAGAGAGAGTGGCTTCATCCCAGTACTTGGATTTATGACAAAGCACCAATTGGGTGACTCTTTCCAGGCTTATACAAGTCCAGATTTGGTCCTTCTTGCTCAGGAGCCCACCGAGATGAAACTTGTCTTATGAGTTGAAGCTGTGGTGGAAGCAGAAGAGGGCTGAGGAGGCAATCGCTGCTCCAGCACCCAGGATGGTGGCATCTACCGTTCAAAAAGCAGTCAGAGTGAGGAGAAGCCACAGGTCTGCTCCAGGCTGAAGGAACACGAGCGGGTGTATTCCAGAAGGCAGATGTGGGACCTCAACCCTCAATTCCCTCTTCAGGGCAACAAGGGTGAGTGGAGTCAAAAGCCCAAATGTGCGAAGGGGAGGGATGAACGTGCCAGGAGTGTGCACCAGCAGCTCCATCCTTCTTCATATCCCCAGGGTATCCCATCCATCCATCCACCTATCCATCCATCCATCCATCCATCCATCCATCCATCCTCATCCCACTCCTCCTGCCCCATCCCATGGCCCTGCTTGCACAGGGACACCAGGCTGCTGGACTCCAGCACCATTCCAGCAGCAGGGATGTGCCGTGTCCCTGGCTCTGGCACCAAAGGGAAGTGCTGATGGCAGCGGGGCTGATGCTTGATGGAAAGCAGAGCGAGAGCTCCGTTGTCAAGAGCTGTTCTCACTCGGGTTGCAGCACCTGCACCCTGCCTGACCTCGGTGTGGATGAGAATGGATTAGTTCAGATAGAAGAAACACCCTCATGGAGTTCTTCAGTGTGAAACTGCAGCTCACGGACCAACACCAGCGGGTGGTGGGACCCAGCACATCAACTCCGAGCTGATGATCCAGAGCTGGGATGATGGAGGAGATCCCCACCTGTAAGTAGAGCACCCCTAATGAAACAGTGCTGCTCAGCTCAGCTTCCAGATCCTCCTGCACTGGAAATTGTGGATAAGCTTAATCTGGTGCTGCATCTTCCTCCGCAGAACCTGCTCACAAGGAGCTGGGATAAGGGTGAGTTTTCCCATGTGTGCAGCCACATCCCCAAGGATGGGGCCGGGCAATCTGGCAGTGATTAGGCCACAGGGAAAGTCCAAACCCTGCTGGGTTGCTTCAAGCATCAACATGTCACAGCTCTGAAGGGAGATATTCCAAATGCCAAAGTCAGATGTCATCAGCAATAACTGAGAGATGTACAAGGGGCAAGAAGCCTATTGGTGACACCCGGAAAAGGGGAAGAAAGGGGAATGTGGGCAGAGGGCTGGGATACAGGAGGGTGGGTGGCACAGGGAGACACTGACAGCATTATTAGGAAGGCGAGGGTGAGGGATGGAAGTGGTTTGACCTTGGGGAAAGGACTCCACTGTCAGCCCTCCCCTTCCCCCTGTGGAACCAGAGGCTTCGCAATCTGTCAGCACCAGCAGGAAGCACTTTTTATCCAAGTCCTTCATTTCAAACCTATTCGATGATATCAGAGAAATCCTCATGGACATCTCGAGATGAGCACCAGGGATACAAACACCCAACACAACCACCCATGAAGGACCGAGCAGCTCATGGTCCATAGAGCAGTGTTAGTGCCCTGGGTGGGGAATAGCATTCCGGGAAGCTCCCTTTCCCACCCCAACTCCAAAAGCAAGCACAGGGGCTGCTTTCACCTTGTGCAAAGCAAGCAGGGGCATTTGGAAACCCCCCCCCCAGGGCTGGGTGAAGGGGTCTCCCCTCCAGGCCAGGGAAGAGCGTGGAGGGTCTGCATTGTTTTATCCGCCTCCATAAATCACTGCTCTTTGTGGCCCCTTCCCCAGGCCCTGCACAATTCAGGTTAGGTTATAAATAGGATCCTGGGCTCTTTCAGGTTGATAAAGGCCAAGGAGGGGGGAGCAGCAGGGAGGCGTCACGACTACATAACACTTTCATTGCCCTGTCAGGATAAAGAATACCGGCGCTGTCGACCCCTCTTCTTGCAGCATATATCAGCCATGCTCCTGACACCGCAGTTCAGGCCAAAACAGGGATTACAGATCCCTACAACAACCCCTCCCCCTGCTTCCCAACAGGCCAGAACCATGGGGTGCCCAAACCTCACTGCTGGGATTTGGGCTTTGATGGGGAGCTCAGTGCTGGTTGTACCAGAGCGTGGTCCAAGCAGGCACCCTCCATGTGCAGTGTGGCATCAGGAGCTGCAGGAGCATAATCCCCTGCGAAGGATGCAGCAGCAGGAGGAGGAAGATGCAGGCTCCAAGGGGATGAGATGGAGTTGCCATCCCGCAGGCAGCCGCCGCACAAAGCCCATTGCTGCAGGAGCATCCCAGGCTGGAAAGGTTTAAATCAGAGCTTGTGTCCCACCAGGGCCTTTTAGAGTGACAACATCACTCACACCCAACACACAGAGCTTTGGGAAGCCCCAGATTATGGTGTCCTTGCCTGCATCCAACACTCCTCTGAGATACCACACACATCCATCTCAGCTCTGTCACACAGACTGAATGCCCCAGGCCACACTCAGCCCTCATTCCCAAACATCCCAAGGATGGCGGGGACTCATTCACCCCCTGCAGAGAGGAGCAGGGATGATGCTCTCCCGCCCAGGGATGAACATCCCAAAGCCTCTCATGCTGCCAGTGTCACCAACAGCAGGAGGATGCGCTGCTGGGGACAGGGATTGACCCATGACTGTGATGGAGGAGCTGCTCGGAGCAGGGGGAGGTTTCTGCTCCATCCTTGGGTGACAATGATAATCAGAGAGATTTATATCAGCCAAAGGGCAGGGGGGAACTGCAGGGAGATGAAGGAGGGCTTTGGGAGCAGGTGAGGTGGGGCTCACCCGAGCAGCTCAGTGCAATGATGTTAACAAAAGGGAGGCAGGTCCTTGCTTTGGGGCTGTTCCCCATGGAAGGGCACTGGGTTACATTCCCTGCACCTCCTTTGGCCTCATCCCATCATTGAAACTATAGAATTAGGGGCTGGAAGAGACCAGGCTGTGAAGAGGAGCCCGGTGGGGCAGGCAAACCCATCCCCAGGTCCCATCCCCAGGGCTTAGCATCCCATCCCATTGGCAACACCGTGGCCCCTTCCCAAACCCCCATTCCCAGCTACAATGAGCCCCTTTCCAAGGGCAGGGAGGTGATCCCCAGCGAAGCCCCGGCCAAGCCCAGGGACAAATCTGACACAGATCTGCCTTTAACAGCTCCAGTGATAAAAACGCCAGTTTATTGGAAACACATGGAGTATTTATAGGGGACATCAAAGCAGGAAGGAGGTTTACATAGCAACAGGGCAGATTAAGCAGAAGGCATCTGCTTTTTCGGCAGCCGGGGGGCTCTCGGGAGGCACAATAAACTGACCCTTTCATTCCCTCCTTTGGGAAAAGCAAAGGTTGGAAAATCAAAATATAACCACATGCCCGGCCATGTAAAACATGACAGGAATGGGAGCGTTGGGTTACAGCTGCACCCCAGCATGCAGGGCTGGAGGGGAGGGAATAGCACCCAGCATCTCCCATCATGGTGATGCTGAAAGAGACCCTGCCTCCAAACATCAGGATTTTCCTCTAAATGGTGAAGGAAAAAGCCTTTTCTCTGCCCGAAATGTTCCGTTAGGGGTTGTTTTGGGGTTTATTTGGGATGAGAAACAGCACCCAGGTAGGGTGAGGAGGTGGTTTCTTGCTGATGAGCAGAGCAGAGCCCAGCCCCTCACAGCTTTGTTCCTCAGTTTCCCCACTGCTGAAGGAGGTCCCTCTATACCCAGTAGGGCTGGGATAACCGGGATGCTCTGATGCTGCACAGGATGGTGCTGGGTCTGATCCTGCTCGGATGCACTGGGTGGTCCTGGGGCAGGTTTGATTTCACATCACAGCCTGAACTCGGGGTAAGCCACTGGTGACGCCGGTTCCCAGGCTGCAGAGCCTTGTGTTCATTAACCTTCCAAACACTCCCATCACACCCTGCCGATCTAATCAGGCAGCACAGGCCGAGGGGCTGCAGCAGCTCTGGGGTCCAGAGGGGGGGTCCCTCATCCAGCCCCATGCTGGGGCTCAGCATTCACTCCTGTGATGAGCTGCTGGCCTCAGCCTGCCCACCCTGCACAGCCCTCACTGCCGGCAAGCAGTGCTCAAAAGGAGGATGGGAAAAGGGAAAGATGCTGTTTTCCATGCAGGAAAACAGCTCTGCTTGCTTCCTCTGCAGCAGCATTCTACCCAATGGAATGGGATGAGAGCAAACCTCATCCTCCTGCTGCAGCCAGGATACAGACAGCAGGGATTTGCCCCCTTGGAAAGGGTTAAACAACCCGTGTGTGCTGGACACGGGGTGTCCACAGCACTGCAGAGGCCTGGGGAAGGATGATGAATAGCTGGGGACATCCTCTCCCCTCCACTGACAGCAGCAGAGCCCAGCTGGGCAGCGGCGTTACCCACCTCCTATCCATCATCTTCCGCTGGCCTTGTCACATCTTGTAAATCACCAAACCCGGCTCCATCCCAGTCCCTTCCCCGTGCCTGGGGGATCCCACCCTTCCTTCCATGCTGTGATGCTCCGGGCGGATGCGGATCCCATCCCTGTGCTCTCCCATTTCCATTTATTGCCTGCACGAGCAGATAACTTGACATCTATTTACACAGGCAAGGGAGCTCCTCTCCCAGTGCTCAGCCCCTCGGGGCAGTTATTAGGGTTCCCCTGGCCCCTCTTTCTCCCCAAGCTCCAGAGGGATCACACGGAGCCACTGGAAAACCCTTTGTGAGTGTTTGGTGGGAACGAAGAGGATGGGTGTGTGGCACAGCAGTGATGGGAGATACCCAGGGAGCTGCTCAAGGAACAGGGTTGGATAAATACAGGGAAATACCTGCAGGTGACCCAGCCAAGCATTGGAAACAATCAATTCCTTCATTCATGCTCAGCACCACCCCATGGGACCTTCTCCATGGTGTTGGGGCTCATTTCCAGCCTCTTCTTTTCCTCAGCCCCCTTCCAGGCAGCCGGGACCCCACAGCGCTTCCAAGATCATGGAGATATCTGGAATATCAGGGGAATAACAGGCATCTCCTACACTGAGCCACACGTGGCAGTGCAGCCACCACAGTGCCGCATCATCCTGGTGAAGAGCCACTTCTATGGAGATTTGGGAAGCAACAATCAGGAAGATGGGCTGGAAAAGCACCCGGGCAGAGCAGGGACATGGCTGGGGACAGGGACACTGCATGTGATGGCCTTTACCTGCTGGGCAATTCCTTATTGTCCCGGCTCCTGCTGCCTTGTAAAGGGCCTGATGGATAATGCTCCTCATGGAGGCGCGATGCCGTCACCCTCCATGATCCATCTTCTTTATAGCAAGGATCCGGAGCCAGCACCATCTGCGGCACCAGGAACACAATTACCGGGGGGGGGGGGGGGGGGGTGAGCCCATCTCCTGCCAAACCTCATCGAGGCCTCCCTGAGCAGTCCTGAATCACCCCTCACAGAGCAGGGACCTCACGCTCCTCTTTAGCTATAATTACAGCTGGGGAATTAGCAAGTCTGATTTTCTCCCTCTTCTCCTGTGCCATTCCCAGCACTTCCCCCCCCCCAAACAGAAAAAGAAGGGAGAGATTGGAATTGATCCCCAGCTCCGGGCGGCTGGAATTTAATCAGAAAAGCCTCTTTCTTGGCATTTCTTTGATTCTTTTAACCCTAAGGTCCTAAATGAGAAAGGACAGTGGGAATCAGGAGCATCCCCCCAGCCCCTGCAGATGGAGACTGGCTGCATACAGAGCTGGTTTGATATCCTGCTTCCCAGAGCCCAATCCTGCACCTTGCTTCCCACACACCCCCTCAGTCCAGCTTGGGGCTGAGATGACATCCCAGGCGCCTGCCCACAGCCTCTGATAAGGCGATTTACGGTGTATTCCAGGTAAATCCCAGTGAAATCCCCTGGTTTCAAGCACGTGCTGGAGCAGGCAGGCGGGATGCTTCCCTGCTCAATGTGTGGCACTTTCGGGGATGGCTGGCACCGCACCAGGCAGTCACAGGACAAGGGGTTATTGTCCCACTGCCCAGAGCCCTGCAGGCAGCAGCTCCCTGAGGTGAACGGCAGAGTGTGATGGGTGCAGGGATGGATGCACAGACGGACGGAGAGATGGATGCACAGGTGGATGCAGGGATGGATGCAGGGATGGATGCACAGGCGGATGCAGGGATTGCTGCAGGGATGGCTTTGTCCTCACCACTGGCAGACAGTGACATTCCCTGGCATGCCAGGACCCACCATGAGAGGCAATCCGCCCTCCACAGTGTTCTGGCTAAGAGAAAGGGACGCAGGCAGTGGCAAAGGCAGATGGTTTGGATCTGCAGCCACACAGCTGATGGGGAAGGCAGAGGAAGGGATATTGCACCATGTTACGGAACCCTCGCATCACCCTTCACATACAAACCCCCACCAAGTCCCAGCAAACTCCTGCTTGCACCAGGAACCGCGGCCGCCCTCACACAGTAAATCACAGCCTGACCCCAGGTTTGCACCGGCTGCAAAGGGGTGGCTTTGTCACCTCCTCTGGTGACACCCACCAGTGATTTACAGCCGGGCTGGGACACGCCAGACACCTCCTCACCTCCAGCCCCTTCCCGGCTGCTCCGCTCCTTCCCCGGGCATCACCCAAGTGCAGAAGGTGTCACCGTGTCCCCTCAGCCCATGGGGCCATGAGCCAGCCCTGCCTGAGGAGGCCCAGGGTGAGGAAAGCACATCCCCAGGTTTAAATCGATGCCCTCCCCTTCCCTTCCATGCTGAGTTATTGCGCCCTGGTTTTGTGATGGAGATGACCAGGCAGTGAGGGATGAGTGACGGGGCTAGACCGCCAGGCTTGGTGCTCCCAGTGAGACCCTGGCCAAGGGGGGAAGGATGAGGGATGTTCTCCAGCCCCTTCCTGGCCCCCATAACTTGCAGGGATGCTCCTGAGCCTCAGCTGGGATTGAGTGTGTGTGGGTCCACTGGGAGCACGGGTGATGCTCTGCAGGATCCAGTGCTCCAGGTCCTTCTCCCTGTCAGCTGGTTTAGTTATCCTTGGGATGCACTTCCTTCCCTCCCTCTGCCTAGGACGTCCTTAAGGAATAGATTCCCAGGCAGTGAGGCTTCGGTGATGCCTGGAAGGAAGCCACCATATCTGGGGGGATTCTATGACATCTGGAAGGATGCCACCACATCTGGAGGATGCCATCACATCTGGAGGATGACATGACGTCGATGTACAAGTTTCTTACCCAAAAAGAACAACGAAAACCTCCTCCCGCGGCCTCCGGCATCCCCTTGTGGCAGGCGGAGGCTTTGCAGAGCCCCATCCCCACCGGCCGGCTCTGCCAGCAACATCCCCCGGTGTCCCTCTGCCTGTCCCCCGTGATGGGGGAACCCCCATCCCCACCTGCTGGGCCCACGGCGCCCCACACCTCGTCCTTACACAACCGGCCGCTGCCGGCACCGAGCTCCTCAGATGACTCCCTAAGCCTTAAATCAGCTCCCGGTGCTCCCCCAGCATCAGAATCTTCAGCTCGTGCTTCCCAGCAGGATGCTCCCAACACAGAGGAAGCAGCTGGGATACTTCATCTGCTCCATATTTTCACGTTCAAGGATGCAATCACAGTGACTTTTGGGACTCTCCCTTAATGCTGCTGGAAATGGAGAACGTGGCCTCCCACGATCTGCTTTGGGACCAAACTCCTGCCTTTTTGCCATGAAAACAGCTGATCCAGGGACTAAACATGCCCTTTTCCCAGATCCCAGCTGGTCACTGCGCCTCGGAAAGGACGTTAAACACAACCAGCCACACACAACCAGCCCTTTAGAGATGGAGATAAGAGAGCAGCCAGGTTCCACATGGAATGCAGGAACCAGCTCCTGCAGCTCCCCCTGAGGGCTTCAGAGTGCAGGAGCATGGGGAGGGCTGGGTGGAATTCCAAGGTGGAATTCCAGAGTTCACCCATTGCACCTGCACAGCCACAGGTGTTTGTGCCCTTGGCTGAAGCAGCAGCTCCCAGTTTTCCCTGATTACCAGCATATAAAGGGAGCTGGGAGAGAGCCGGGGGGGGACTTTGGCTGAGTCAATGGGGGCTGCTCAGGCTGCAGCAGAGGTGAGGCAGGTACAAAGCCCCAGCCCAGCAGCTCCTGGACTGAGGATGCTAAATCCTGCCCAAGCAGCCCTGATCCTGCTCAGGCTCATGAAGCCATTTTAAGCAGCAGTTTATCTGTGCTGAGCCCATGCCAACGTGCGGCTTGTCACAGCTTTGGTGCCCAAAGGCCACCTCGGACCCAGAGCAGAAACCTCCTTCCCACTGCAAAGGGTAAAGGAGGGGGGGGTTCCACTGGCTCCTGCCAAGTTTTCTTTCCTGGTTGGAGCCGGGATGCTGCCCAGGCAAAGAGGGAGCTGTGGGGAAGGTCTGAGCCCCAGGTAAGCCCAGGGGATGGTGAGAAGAGCATTCCTCATCCCCAGAGCCTGCTTTGGGATGTCCAACAGGGGTGGGAGGGTTTAATGGCATTGCAAAGACTTTCTTCCTTTCTCAGTTAATAGTTGGCTTCTATCAGTGGTTTGATTTCTGCTGCCAGGGCTGCAGGTTCCCCGTGCCATAAGGCTTATCCCTGAGGATCCAGGAGCTGCTCCAGCCTCTATTCTTCTGCTTGGTCACAAGGAGCCAGATTTATCCCTTCTCTCTGTACATGGCTCTAGTTCTGGTGCTGGGAAAGGTCTTTGTAGCTACTTTGCTGTGCACCAGTGGTGTGCCATAGGGTGGGATGGAGATGTGCCCATCCTGCTGGTGCTGTGTTCAGAGCCCCGATCAGCACCCCTACCTCCAGGAAGACATTCCCAATCCCAATTCTCATCCCATTCCCATCTCCCCACCCACCTGGGACACTTCTTCACCTTTCAACCCCCAAGAAGTCCCCCTGTTTTCCCCTCTCTGTGCTGCAGACAATGCTGTGGGGATGCTCCCTCCCTCGGCAGCATCCAAGATCCTGGTCCAAGAGATGGAAACTGGCCCCTCGGTGGTTGAGATCCAGCTGAGGCTTCCCCATGGGATGAGAGATGAGGAGCCCTCACGGTTTCCATGCCTGCTCCATGTCTCCACAGGAGGGTGTGAAGGGTCCCAAATATCCCTGTATCCCACGGGAAAAGGCTCCTGGCACCGGGCAGGGCTTGGGGCCAAGCTGGGCTCACTCCCCCCAGCTGGGCCGGATGACAGATGCCTGCGGTGGAGGAGAACGTCCTTCCAGCCTGGATGCATCCAACCCGGAGCTGCACTACGAGGAGGAGGAGGAGGAGGAGAAGTCAGAGCCCTCGGACACCAGCAGCATCTTCTCCGATGACTCCATCTATCCTTGCTGTGAGCTCCCGTTGGAGGCCGGTGGCACCGGGGACATCAGCCTCTACCAGTGCTGCACCAGGAATGATGCCAGGCTGGTGCGGGAGAGGCTGCAGCACGGGGTGACCCGGAGCGAGGCCACGGAGCTGGATATCAATGGGAGGGTGAGTGGCCGGGGGGGTGGCTTTGACAAGGGGTGGGTCTCCCGGGGTTGATCCCATCCTTAGGGCAGAGCCTTGTGTGTCCTCCCATCCTGAGCCTGGCTGGGGGTGGAGGGTGAAAGGCGGGCAATGGGAGCACCGCGGTGGGGAGGATGCTGCAGTGGCCCCATGTTAAGTGCTGCCTGTCTCTGCAGAACGGGCTGATGGTCGCCTGCTACAAGGGCTTCGTGGACATCGTGCCCTTGCTGCAGCAGTGCCCCTACATAGATGTCAACCAGCAGGACAAGGATGGGAACACGGCGCTCATGATGGCTGCGCAAGCAGGTAGGCATTGCACAGCCCCATGGCACCCCTTGGGAAGTGATGTGCCCCCTGCTGCTTGCCCTCTAAAAACCCTGAAATGAGCTGTTGGGAAAGCCAAGGTGCCCAAGGGGTGTGACCATCCCCATTGAAGCTTCTGGTTCATCTTAACAGGGTTTTAAAGCTGGGTAGATGATGCAAAAATGGAGATTCCTACAGCAATAGAATCATGGAATGGGTTGGGTTGGAACGCAGCCCCAACCCCAACCCTTCCAGCCCTGATGCCTCCAAACCTCTGCCTCTTACTCCTCACTAAACCCCCTTTCTCCAAGGAGGCATCAGCAGTTCCTACTCTTTAACTGTGGCAACTCTAACGCAGCTTCTCTCTGGCTGTTAAGGACACATCACCATTGTCAACTACCTCCTCAACTACTACCCAGCACTTGAGGTGGACAAGCGGGACCCACGGGGCCTGACGGCACTGATGAAGGCAGCGGTGCAGGGGCAGCAGGACTGCGTGGCTGCGCTGCTCCTGGCTGGTGAGCATCTCCCATGGGATCGGCTGGGGTGGCATTGCTGCTCTGGGGTGATGCTCTCTGCATCCCACTGTCTCTAGGAGCTGACCTGCAAGCGGTGGATCCCATCAAGGGGAAGACAGCCAGGGAATGGGCAGCCTTCACCAGCCGCTTCGAGACCACCGTGCGCATCCGGAGCCTCCTGCGGCGCCCACGGGCAGAGCAGTTCAGTGCCATGTACCGGCCCGAGTGGTCAGCACTGCCCGAGCTGGTGGCCAAGGCCCTGAGCCCCAAATCCGGGAGCAAGCGGCTGTTGGAGAAGATCCGATCCACGTTCTCCATCAGCTTCCCGCGCAACCCCGAGGAGGACGGTGTCCTGGACCACATGGTGAGGATGACGACCTCTCTGGCCAGCCCCTTCGTGGCCACTGCTTGCCAAACCGTCTGCCCCAACAGCCCACCGGAGGTGGGCAAGAGCAGGTTGTCCGTGCCAGAAATCCTTGGGAAGCACGTGCTGGATGCGGATACAGAGCCAGAACCCACCTCATGCCCCAGCACCGACACATCCTCCTGCAATGGCCAAGCCCCATCAGAGCTCCAGCTCTTCCCTTCACGCAGCCCAGCCAGGACCCTTCTGAGCTTCCTGCCCCTGTGGCTGCGGTGCAGGAACAGCATCTTCCCAGGGGAGCCGATCCCGAGGATCCGAGTGAGCAAAGACCCCTGTCCCCCTGCCCGCACCAGGCAGTGGAGCCCGCGCGGGAGGGACAAGAACCTGCTGCAGCCACCCAAGTGGAGGTACAAGGAGCTGAAGGAGGAGAGAAAAGCAGCCGAGGAGGCAAAGAAGAAGGAGAAGAAGGAGAAAGGGGGGAAGAGATGTTAAAGCAGAAGGTGTTGGGGTGGGGGGCGAGCTCCCTGCTGCCCCCTTGTCCCCTTTGTGGTGGTTTCCTTCCTTCCTCTTCTTCTTTTTGTCTTTTTTCCTTCTTTTTAGTCCTTTTCCCTCTTTGATCTTCCTGAGCTCTGGATGCTGCAGCGTGTGTGTGGAACGTGGTCCTGAAATGGAAGCGGTTGCCATGTTAACAGGATTGATTTACTGAATAAAGCTCAGGGATGCTTGTCAGGCTGGCAGGAAGCTCCCCAATTGCTGCCAGTGTCCCTCGTCCTCCCTGTCACTCCCCTGGTGACATTCACTTCCCCACTCCTGCGTATTCCTGGGATGCAGACGGACAAACCAAGGCTCAGCACCGGGAAGCATCTCTGCGCCGCAGGAGGGCCAACAGGGAAACCAACCCTCGGTGCTCCTGGGCTCAGGATGCTCAGAGGAGGCAGATCTTGTGTTCCAATATCACCCAGGACAGGACCTTGTGGTCTCTGTTCCTGAGCAAAGCACCCTCCAGGAGCTCCAGCCTTGGTTTGCGTTGGGCTCCTGGCATGTGGCTGTTGTCCTGGGTGGCACATGGAGCATCATCACTTGTGCCAGCCTGGATCCTGCTATACAGGGGAAAGGGAGAGTCGGGGTCCCACCAGCCCCTTGTCCCCTCTGTTATGGTGGGATGACTGGACGCACCTTGGGGTGGTTTGACCGTGGTCCAGGGATGCCCATGGTGCCTTCTGTGGGATGATGCACGATGCTGAACACCCAAATGATGATGAAGGTCTTGCTTTGGCTTCGAGGGGCGAGCAAGAGGTTGTGGGTGCAGGAGCAGGGCAGGGATCAGAGAGCCTGGGGTGGGTTTGGTGCACCCATTAACACCTCTACGGTCAGCCCTGGCTCCAAATGACCTTGCTTTCACTGACTGCAACCATAAAGCAGGGTGCTGGTGCCCGCCATGTGCATCAACTGATGGAAGGCGGAAGGAGCCAGCCAGAAATAGCCCTGGGAGGGGCTGATCTCCAGTCGGATCAGAGATGGTCATGGTGATAAAGGCATCTGCAGGCACCAGCTTCCTCCTGGGCGGCTCCTATCTGATGGAAACTGCCCGTTTCCCCTCCGCAAAGCTCCAGCCCCGGCACGGGCAAGGTCAGGCTGGAGGCTCCCTCATGGTTTATCCTGGTTTTGTGCCTTTGTTTGTTTAAGCTTCCTAGATCACAGGCGATAGCGGGGACGAGGCGGCCAGCAAGGCTCCAGCTTTAGCATCATAAAATCAACCAGGTTAAAAGACCTTTAAGACCATCAAGTCCAACCACTATCCCAGCACAATGATCCCCTTTGCTCCAGGTGCTGGTTGGGTTCAGGATGCAGTTGAGGTTGGTGAGGAATGAAGGTAAATCAGGCCCTCATTGGGAAAGGATGCCGTGCCCATGGGAGTGGGTCGCTGTGCTCATGGCAGAGAGGCAGGGATGGGGCTTGGGAAGGCGCTGGAGGGAGAGGAGGGGGGCAGGAGGAAGGTGAAGCTACTGAGAAAGGCCCAAAGCACAGCCCCACACTGGCAAAAGGGGAAGTGGTGCTTCCGCATCCCACAGGGAGCGGGAAGTCCCCGGCCTCCCGCCGTGGGAACAGCTCTGCCACCAGCATCCCAGCGCCCACAGGAGACACAGGGATGAGCTGGCACCGAGCAGCCTCCCCAGGCCCAGGGCTGAGCATCCCCAATGCGGTGACCTTTTGGCAGCACCCGCTGATGCAAAGAGCCAAGAAGCCCCTTGGCTCCACCAGGATGCTCCCATCCCCATGAGGGTTGGATGCTCGAGTGGGAAGGATTGCCAAGGACATCAAGGTCATTCCCGCAGCATCTATCCATGGTTCCCAGCTCTGGCACCATCAAAGCAACCAGTTTCAGGTCTTTAGATGTTTGGGGTAGGAGAAATGATGAATGTCCAATTGGGTTTGCCTGGGAAGCTGGGAAACTGGGTGGGAAAGTGCCTGGTGAAGGACAAGGGTGGGAGGAACGGGCCGAGGGAGAGCAACCAGGATGGAGTTGGGGCCCGGTGTGTGGGAGGAAGGGAGGCTGGCCATGGATGTGTGCTCAGCAATAGGAAATGCTTTATTAGCTGGGAGTGGTGGAGAGGAGCCAGGCAGGAAGAGGCAGTAATAAGAAGCATTTTTCTGACTTCTCCCACATCCAGACCACAAAGCGGCTGCGTTCGGATCACGGGGCCACCGGGAACGGGGAGCCGGGAGCTGGGATGGGCGGCGGGAGGAGAGCAGATCCATGAAGCTCCTCCAAGCCGGGGTGCACGGCACTGAGACCTGCCCCGGCTGAGCCAGCGCCACATCCCAGCTCCACACCGCGCCGGGACGCGGATGCTGGAGGTGAGTGAGGTCTGGAGCTGCTCTGAGCTCAGTGTTTCCCCCCAGATTCATCCCCATGCAGCTGAAATCAAGATTTGGTCCCGTTTCCTCCACATTTGGAGGGACACTGGGGTTGACGTCAGGGTTGGTGGAGGTTGGAATCAGGGCTCTGGTGGTGCTGGGAGCTTAAAGCGGGGTTTATAGCCAGGTCCTTGCTAAAGAGGTGGAATCATATGTGGCTTCTACCAAAAGCCTGGAGCTGAGCTGGGAAATGGGGAATTTGGGTGTATTTGGAAAGGCACAAGGGGAAGGTGAGAGCTCCGTTAGCCGGGGGCTGGAGTGAGGGCGATGGGGCACAACTGGCCACACTAGAGGATGCAACCGGCTTTGCTGCGTGTGTGACCACACGTGTGTGGGGGGCCACAAGGAAATTCTGATTGGGACTTGGGTCTTGTTCTGGACCTCCCCCCGGCTGCCCATCACTCCCAGCTATGCCCCATGCAAAAGGTTTCAATTGGGGTGTTTTTTCTTCTCCTGCTGCTGCTGCAAATCCCAAAAGATGGAAGGATGTAACACGGCAATGTGACTTGCCATCGCCTCCCAGCCTGGCTGGGAAGATGCTCCAGACACTGGGAAGGCAGCTCCAGCATGCGAAAGGAGGGAGGAAGTTTGGGGACAAGGATGGAGACACGGGGGCTGGTTTGTCCCAGGATGTTCTTCCCATGGGATGCCAGGGAGAGCTCTGGGTTAAGGTTTGATCTTGGTTAAGCTATTGGATGTAGAGCAAAGTTTGGGGTGAGCCCCTGACCGCGTTGTGTTTCATGGCAAACATCCCATAGCCTCAGGATTCTATGGAAGTGCCCCCGAGGAGGGAATCCACCCCCCGGGAGTTTTGGCTTCCCTTTAAAAGCTGCCTTTTGCAAGGAGAAGCCGGAGCATCCGGAGGCTCAGGGCGCAGCAGCCCTGCTCAAGGGGATGCTGATCCCCAGCAGCATCCCACCAGGCACCCAGGACCAGCCCCGGCTGTTGTTTCTTCCCCACCAGCACCACCCAAGCAGCTATTTTGGGGAGGAAAAGCCTGTTTGGAGCCGGGGCTGGGACCGGAGCGTGCTCCTGAGGGCCGGGTTTGCGTGACTCCGCTTCCCCATCGAGGCCAGGATCTAAACAATCTTGATTCCTGTCCCGGCAGCCCTGGGCAGGGCTCCTTCAATTGCAGGAAACGGAGCCTTTGGCGTGTTTATGTCGGGAATGACAAAGAATGAGCCGAGGAGGGGCCGGGGAGCGCCCGGAGCCATGGAAAGGGGCAGCGATGCCGGCGGGGGGCAGCGGCGGCTCCGCCGTGTTTGCTTTGGCAGGAATGAGCCTTTGCCAAGGGCAGAAAGAGACAGAAAACAGCAAAACTTTCCCCATATCCCCGCGGGGGGCGGAGGGGGGGGGGAGTTTGGCCGCCTCTGCTTGTGTCATTGATAAGCTCCATGCAAAAGCCCCCCGGGACCCAGCCCCGGACCGTGGCCAGACGCACTCGGCGCCGGTTGGGGCTCTGAGCTCCGTCTGCACCTCGGATGCTGCCAAAGCTGGGATCCGGGGCTGCAGAGCCCATGAACGGCCGCTGGCTGCGGCGCAGGAGCCTCGGGAATGGTGGGAAGTGCTGGAGGATGGATTGATGGGATAAAGGAGGGATGTTGGGGCAGCATGGACATGGTGAGGGCCCCGTTGCATGGGGCTCTGTGTGGTGTCAATGCCGCGGTTGGGAGGTTCTCCAAGCTCAGGAGGTCCCACGGATCTGCTCTCAGGAAGGGCTGTACCCAGGACATCCGGAGCCAAACTCCGCTTGGAAGCAGCACGTCCCACCTCGCACCGCTCTGCCCACTCCATCACTCCTCATGTCCCTCTCTTCCTTCCCAAAAACCCCATGGCCATCCCCAGCCCTGCAGTACGGACATGGGTGGCTGCAGGGACACGGAGAGCTGCAGGGTCATGCAGGATGTGGGGACACGGGGGCTGCAGGGACACGGGGGCTGCAGGGACAGGGGGGATGTGGGGGTATGGGGGGTCCCTCTTACCCTTCTGCTCCCACAGGAAGATGCTGTGTGGAGCCTGCAGCCGGGTGGTGCTGGTGCTGACGCTGATGACCATGCCCCGGTGCTCTGCAGCCGGTGAGTACCAACTAAGCGACGTGATGCTCCTGCCGTGCATCAGGGTTCAGATAAACCCTTGTCTCTTTGGGAACGTCACCACTTGCTCTGCTCCAAATTAATCTCTCCTGGAGCTCGCCTGGAGCAAGCAGAGGGGGAGCAGATTTCCTCGGGGACCCCCATTGTCCCAGCGGGACAGTAACCAGAGGGGATCTCGGCTCAATTCCTTCTGGTTCATCAAGCGCTTTGACGTTACCAGAGGGGAGATGGGAACAGGCGTGATGCATGTGGCTTTTCCCAGGGGAGATGGTGAGGAGCTGGGATCGTGATACCAGGGGAAAAGCACCATGACCTGGACACAGATCTTGTCTGGGTGCCTGTGCAGGGAGGACTGAAGCAGCAGAGCTCATTGTGGGCATGAGCCATGGGGCCACCACCCCATGGCATGGCAATGGGCAGTTTTTGGGCCAGAGGGGAACATCGGGTTCGAGAGTCTTTAGGACAATGTCACTGTCCCCAAAACTAGCAGCGTGTCCCAGGCTGGGCAGTGGGGTGTCCCCATAGCAAAACGTGCCCTGTCCTCCTTGTGCAGATGAGCTGTTGTGCGCCTGCGACATCCCGCACTGCAGCACACCGACCTGCACGGGCAAGGTGTGCTTCGTCAGCAAGAGGAAGGAGGACGGGACCATCACCCAGCACCGGGGCTGCTTCTCCCAGCACATCCTGGAGAACTGCCACACACCTGTGACAGAGCAGTACGGGATGAGGTGCTGCGATTCCAGCATGTGCAACGCTGAGCTGGAGATCTTCCTGCAAGGTACATGGAGCCCCGTGTGGCTGGAGATGTGGTTGGGCTCCATCAGCACCTTGAGGGTCACCCTTTCCCACCCTTCTGCAGAGCTGCCACCCATTGACCCCAATGCAGATCCACCCTCCCCAAGCACCCTCAACCCTCCCAGGTCCACCTTCATGCTCTCACCCATCGTTTCCCCCCACCCAGGAGAAGACACGCTGGGAAGGGTGCCTTCCCTACCCAGCCTCCTCCTGATGATCTTCGTCCCACTGCTCGCCCTCCTCGTCCTCGTGGCACTCACAGCACTCTTCTGCTGGAAGGTGGCTCAGCACCGCCACAACAAAAGTGACCTGGGGGACATGGACCTCATGCTGAAGGCATCTATGGTGGGAGACAGCACTTTAGAGGTGGGTGAGCTCCAAATGCCCCCGAGACATTGGAGGGAGGGATCCATGGGGTGGTTCTCAAGCTGACTCCCCCACTGTCTGGCTGTGCAGGACCTGCTGAGTGACGACTGCACCACGGGCAGCGGCTCCGGGCTGCCCTTCCTTGTCCAGCGCACTGTGGCCCGGCAGATCACGCTGGTGGAGTGTGTGGGTAAGGAGAGAGGCTGCACTCACAGACACCTTCCCCCAGTGATGGCACCAGAGCCAGGACAGGGGTTGAACTTGGGTGTCTCAGCCAAAACCCCACAGACACCCCAAGTTCTCCCCTTGTGCTGCTGATGGGATAAGGATGGAGCGGCTGGGTGGTGGGTGTGAGTTGGCCAAGGTCAACAGACCCTGTGATGTTTCACACCGGGAGCTGGTTCATTGCATGGGAGTGGGCAGAGGGGACCATGGCCATGGTGACGTGGTGCTGTGGCCATGGCAGGCAAAGGACGCTATGGGGAGGTGTGGCGAGGCGTGTGGCATGGGGAGAGTGTGGCCGTGAAGATCTTCTCCTCCCGTGATGAGCAGTCGTGGTTCCGTGAGACGGAGATCTACAACACCGTCCTGCTGCGGCATGACAACATCCTGGGTGAGCAGGGGGGTGGGATGTGGTACCCGGGGATGTGGTACCCTGAGGATGAGGTCCCCAGGGATGCGGTACCCCGGGGATGTGGTACCCAAAGGATGTGATACCCAGGGATGCTTTGGTGACCATGGGGTGGCTGCACAGCAGCTCTATGGTCACAGTTCCTCTCCACATCCAGGCTTCATTGCCTCTGACATGACGTCGAGGAACTCCAGCACCCAGCTCTGGCTCATCACCCACTACCATGAGAACGGCTCGCTCTACGACTACCTGCAGAGGACAGCCCTGGATGTGGAGACCTGCCTGGGGTTGGCCTCCTCCGTCATCTGTGGCCTTGTCCACCTCCATGTGGAGATCTTCGGCACCCAGGGCAAGCCTGCTATTGCCCACCGTGACCTGAAGAGCAGGAACATCTTGGTGAAGAGCAACCGGCAGTGCTGCATTGCAGACCTGGGTGAGATGGGGGGACGGGATATGATACCCAGGGATGTGGTACCCCAAGGATGTGATACCCAGGAATGCGGTACCCCAGGGATGTGGTACCCCGGGGATGTGGTACCCCAGTGATGAGGTACCCCAGGGACGTGGTACCCTGAGGATGTGGTACCCAGGGCCATCATGCCCCAGGCCTGCAGCATCCTGCAGACACAGCACGAGCATGGCACTGACCGGCTCCGTCATCCCAGCATTTCCCAGCTGGACTTGATGATCTTCCAGGTCTCTTCCAACCTCAGTGCCCCTCTGATTCCCCCCTTCAAGGGCTGGCTGTGATGCACTCCCAGGGCAGCGACTACCTGGACATTGGTAACAACCCTCGGGTGGGCACCAAGCGCTACATGGCCCCGGAGGTGCTGAGCGAGCAGATCCGCACCGACTGCTTCGAGTCCTACAAGAAGACAGACATCTGGGCCTACGGGCTGGTGCTGTGGGAGATCACCCGCCGCACGGTGGTGAATGGTGAGAGGCTCCCACGCCTGCTCCGGGCTCTCTCCTCTGTTCCTTTCTGTTCTTTTCTGTCCCTCTTTCCCTTCGCCCAGATTAGCTGTCAATTATAAACACTGTAATCTAGTGTCAGCACCCGGCTCCCTGATTAAAGGGCCCATTAGACTCAATCAGCGCTTTGTTTGTTCAGCACTGATTAGAAAACAAGCAGCTTGGAGCTGCTGCTTGGAACCCAGCCATGGCCGGGACCTCCGGCCAGCGGGGCCTGGCTCAGGACCATGGGCTTGGGGACAGGGATGGGGTCCCCAGCGCTGCGGAGGAACCTCCTGCCCCTGCTCAGCACCAGCAAAGCCCATTGGAAGCATTAATGCAAGGGGGAGGCTGGAGGTCCCCCTCAGGCACAGTTTGGCCTCTGGATAATCTCATTTATCACCCCAGGGCTCCTTCACATTAATCATTCACCCCAAATTACCCAACCATGTGCAGGGGGTGACCATCAGTCGGCTGGTTTTAACCCTCACCCTCCACCCTCCCCTGCACAGCCCCACAGCATCAAAGAAAAGGGGTCCAGAGGACCCCAAGTTCCAGGGGCCACCCCTCAGGCTGCAAGGGAGCTCCCACCAGGGAGGTTAAACCCCACGGACGCACAGGCATATGGAGGCACTAAGCTGAGATTAGCTGGGCCAACTGGCGGGCTCGTTTGGGACTGGTGTGGCACCAGTGCTGTGGTTGATGCTGGAGCTGGGGCTGGAGCCGTGGTTGATGCGATTCCCAAGGCCTCACACATCCCCCATGGCAGGGAGCAGCTCGGTTGCACCCCATGGCACAGTACAGGTCAGTTGTACCCCGTGATGCGCAGGGCAGGGGGTGAACCCCACATGCCCCAATGCCCTCACGCTGCTCCCCCTTGCCATAGGCATCGTGGAGGAATACCGGCCGCCCTTCTTCGACGCCGTCCCCAGCGACCCCAGCTTCGAGGACATGAAGAAGGTGGTGTGCATCGACCAGCAGACCCCCGTGGTCCCCAACCGCCTCTTCTCCGACCCGGTGAGTCCTGGGGGGACTGCCCTGCTCCCATTCCCACCCCATTCCATGACATCCATCCATGTCCCCCTCTCCTTGTGGCTGCCCCAGGTTCTGTCGGCGCTGGCAAAGATCATGAAGGAATGCTGGTACCAGAGCCCCTCGGCCCGCCTCACCGCCCTGCGCATCAAAAAGACGCTGAAGAAGTTGAACAATTCCCTGGAAAAGCCCAAACCGGAGCAGTGAGCCCCGGGCACGTGCTGGAGCATCCATGGGCTGCACTGGGAATGTTGGCAAAGCCGACGCCGGGATGGCTCCTGGTCACAAGGGGGGGGTGTTTGCAGCCGCTGCCTTTCCCACCCCTCCTCAGAGGCTTTAGAATTGGCAAGGAGGGAAAAAATAGGGAAAACAAGAAAACACAGGGAGGAATCTTCCAGGCCTGAATCCATCATCCAGCGCGTGTCCATTGGGAATGGCAATGGCCAGACATCACCGGAGCCAGCGCCGTGCCCTGCCACAGCCCCCCGCCTATGGCTGGCACCCACCCCACGGCTGGCACCCACCGCGGCAC
This sequence comes from Strigops habroptila, assembly GCF_004027225.2. Taxonomy (NCBI): domain Eukaryota; kingdom Metazoa; phylum Chordata; class Aves; order Psittaciformes; family Psittacidae; genus Strigops; species Strigops habroptila. The sequence goes on along the minus strand of NC_044299.2, from coordinate 268,434 downwards.
CGCAGGCGGCGGGTGCTGCCCCGACCTGCCTGCCCGGCGCGTTGGCAGCGGGAATGCCGCGGGCTCGGCGGCAGCAGGAATTCCCCGGCAGGGCTGTGGCGTGTGGGCTGGATCTCACCGGGACAAGCTGGTCCGGGGGCAGCATCCCCCAGGGCCAGGTCTCGGGGATCCTCAGGACAAGGAACCACCGGCATCGAGCATCCCCCGTGCTGCAGGGATGCGCCGAGCGCAGGCTCCCGCAGCCAAGCGGCCTGATTCTTCCCAAGGAGCTCCCCACATTCCCCCTTTCCAAGCCCTTTTGGGCTTTGCCAGCGTTGGGGTGTTTCGGTGCACCCTTGCGGCCAGCTCCAGCTCGCACCGCTCGCCACCATCCCCAAACCCGCCCCCTGTTGAGGGCTGTTGGGCCAGGACTGTGATGTTCAGCAGCACCAGCTTTGCTCCACAGTTATTTAATGATTAAGATTTAATATATTTAATAAAGTGTAAAGCTATTTGATCGCTTAAGAGCTGCCAAACCTGCCCCGTCGGGCACCGGGGCCAAGCAGCAGGATGGGACCCTGCAGCCCGGCGCTTCCACACGGCTTCAGTTATTGCTTCGGCACCGTGTATCGCTCTGCATCCCGCAATAAACCTCGCTCCAGCCTCATCCCAGCCCTCTCCCTGCGCCCGCGAGGGGCTGGGAATGCACCGGATGCTCCCGTGTCCCGGGATTCGCGGCACCCGTGCTCCAGGGTGAGTGTCCCGCTCCCAGTTAGGGACTGGGAGGAACTGGGCAGCTGCTGGCCCTTGGTAGGGCTGGCAATGGGGTGAGAGGCATGTGGGGCTGAGTAGGGCAGGGCTTGCGGTGCCCTGGCCGGCCATGGCTCAGTCCCCACCAAGCATCAGCACACCCGCACATGCATGTACACGCATGCACAGCTGACGCACACACAAATCACGTGTGATTGTATGCACACGAATCATGCATGGCTGCACACACACACGATGCGTGATTTCACACATGCAAAACCGTGTATGGCTGCATGCACACACCCCACACATACATGACTGCACACATATCTACATATGTGTACACACACACACAAAACCATGCACGGCTGCATGCACACACCCCGCACATACATGTCTGCACACATATGTACATACATGTAAACACACACACTAAACCACACACGGCTGCATGCACACACCCTGCACATGCATGACTGCGCACATATGTACATACACGTACACACACAAAACCATGCACGGCTGCATGCACACACCCCGCGCATACATGACTGCGCACACATATGTACATACATGTCCACACACACACCGCCCCCCAGGCCCGCCCCTTACCGGGGGCGCGTCCCCTTTAAGGCTGGCCCCGCCCCCGGCCGCGCTCGCCCCTCCCGCAGGCGCTGGCGGCCGCTCGCTCCGAGGCCGCGGCGCTCGCCATGGCCGCTCCCCCGCCGCCGCCGCCGCCCCGCGCCCGCCGCCCCCCGCCGCCGCCGCCGCTTCCCGCCGCCGTCCCGCTGCTCGTCCTGCTCCTGGCCGGGGCGCTCGGCGGGGCCCGCAGTGAGTGGCGGCGCCGGGCCCGGCCCGTACCGGGCACAACATGGCGGCGCGCCGCCCCGCCCCCGCCCGGCGCCGTGAGGGGAACCGGGGGGGGATCGTGAGGGGAGGCGGGGGGCGAGGGGAGGGGCCGGGCGAGGAGGGGGGGGTGAGGTGGGGGGGGTCCCCGGGGGTGTGGGCCGGGCCGTGAGGGGTTGGGTTGGGGGGCAGGAGGAATCGGGGTGATCCATGGCGGGGTCTGGGGGTGTCAAGGCCCCGGTGTGGGGCTGGGTCCCGGGGGGGTGAAGGGGACCCATGCGGTGTCTCGGAGGGGGGGGACACCCCCTTCGTGTGTGCTGGTGCCGCGGAGCCAGCCCCTCGCCTTGGCTTTGGCTGGGAAGAGCCGGTGTGTCCTGAGGGGATAACGATGGGAAATGGGATTTGGGGGCTCTGGGGAAGAACTGGGGGGGTCTGTGTGTGTTGGGGGGGCTGGGCCCCTCGGTGGGTTGTGCGGCGCCGGGGGGGGCACAGGGGAAGGGGCACCACGTTGTTGTTGAGGCCTCAGGGGGTTGTGGCTTCATCCCATGAGGCTGGGGGGAGCTCGGTGCTGTCTGTGCTTGATATGGAAGCTCTCGGGATCTGCGGGTTTCTGGTTGGGGTTCCTTAAAACAGGAATATTGGGTTATAACAACTGTAAATGTTTGTTTGGGGGGAGGTGAATGAGGAAAACTCTTTGTGTTTGGGTTGGTTGGTCTGTGGCGATCCTTTCCCTTCACCTGATGGGGATGCCGGGTGTCAGCTCCATGGTTATGGGCAGGCAGCCCCTTTTCCGCAGGGATCTCTGAGCATCTCTTGGTGGGGACAGAGGATGGGCTGGCGGCATCCTCGGCTTCACGCAGCCCATGGCTCTGTGGCTATCGGGGGCGATCTCTGCTTGTGTAACGCAGGGACCTGTTCCAACAGGAGCTGAAACGTTTGTTCTCCTCCCCAATCCTCTCACCCTTCATGTTGTGTGTTCCCAACCGACTGCTAATAACTTTATGGGTGCAGATCAGGACTTGTCAGCAGCAGAAAATGGCTTTAAACCCCACTAGGGCTGGAGGTTAGGGGTGGATTTGGGAGTCCTGTTGAATGTGGGAGTACAGATGTGCTTTAGAGAAGAGCGGCTTTGCTTTAACCTGAAGGAAAAGCCAGCCTGAGGACGGTGTTCCAGCTTCGGTGTGCTCAATGGCACCGAGGCTCATCACACGTTTATATACAGCTGGTGTTTATGCCAAAGAAAAAGAAACAGGAAAGGGCCCGTTGACTGTGTGCATCTCCTGGAAGCTCTTAGTGCTTTGATATTGGGCTCCTAGGACTGCTTATTGTTTCCGCTCCGCGTGTGCTGGAGCTTGGTGCTGTGGCTGGAAGGTGGGAGCTCCGCCTGCTTTCAGGATGGCCGGGAATGGGGGCTCTAAACCTGGGAAGTGGTTGCTGCTGGAGCAGCCATGATGCTGCTGGCTGTGTGAGGGGCTGCCCTCGCTGTTGCAATGATCTCAACAGAGCAGGGGAGCTTGGAAAACCATCCTGATTCCTGCAGTGCTTGGGAGCCGCGAAGCTCTGTGTGCAGCAGTAAACAGGGGAGAAACCGGCCCCCCATGCTCCTGCCTTTAGAAAAGGGGGAGAGGTGCCTCTGCAGTGATAGTTCCAGGGTGGTTGTAGGTTGGCTTTGTTTGCTTGCTTGAAAGAGAGCAAAGGAACACCGTGGGGAGCAACCTTGGGCCAGCAGTTTTGATGAGTAACACGTCCTTAAAGCCTTTACCCCCTTCAATCAGGCAAACTCCGTGTGGGCCATAAGTCCCATCTTACAGCTTTCCAAGGAAGGCTTCTCTGACTGGAAATGGAAAGCAGTGTCCAAGAAGCATTCTTGAACTCCCCCAGCTCCTTGGCCAGACAGCTCCGGGTTTGCCGGTGGTGGATGCTCCGGAAACGGCTCTTGCGAAAGGGGCGAAGTGAAACGTCAGTTCTCGGAGCAGCAAAGTTCACTGGGTGGTGACAGTGGAAATGTGCTCAGCACCAGCAGGTCCCAGCAGCCCCAGGAGGAGCTGCTCCTCTCGAGCTTCCCTGGTGTTACAGGGCTGAAACATTGGTGCTGAGCTCTGGAGCCAGGCCGTGGGCTGGGAGCGCTCTTTTGTCCTCTCCGGTTAAGCCATTGGCTTTCCAGCCTCCCTTTTCATGGATCCTGGACCTGGATTTACTTCTTTTCTCACCAGAAAAGCCCCTTAACCAAAGGCTTGCTGCTTAGAAGTGACCTGTGGACTGCTGGTGTTGGAATGTAGGCTGCACATGAAACAACTTGGTATTTAGGCTCTGAAAAAGCCAGTGTCCTCAGAATACAGCTTTGGGGTTAAGCCTCGAGAGCTTAGATAGTGACCTGTGTGGTTCACAGGTCTTCTCCACAGTCATGGGATGGGATGGGATGGGATGGGGTAGGATGGGATGGGTGGCTTTTAAACTGGTTTCCTAACAAGTTAAAACACAAAAGAGGTGCCAGGACAGGGCCTGGAGAGGGGGTTTGGAGCTGTGTGTCTCCACAAGAGCAGCAGCAGCAGCAATGTCAAGGCCTTCTTCTCATTAACCTCTTCATGAGGAGCCTCCTGTCAATTCACTTCTTTAAAAGTCACGTAGGAGCTTTTTCCTTTTGTGTTCCTTGCGTAGATGCAGGGAAAGTTCTTCACTTTCAAGGTGAAAGCACGTTCTTCCTGCCTTGTTTTCCATTCAGGCTATGTTTTCTAGTCAGCCATGGCAGGTTCAGCCTGTGCCAGGGGACTGCAGCCAGCTTGAAGAAGTTGGGACTCTTGTTTCCAACTTGAAATATCCCTGGTATAATTTTTAGTTCCTGGATGACTTGCATGGAAGTGCTTTTTTCATAGGACTTTGTAGCTAATTTTAACTCTCTTTCATTTAGCAGCAGGGCAGGAGTTCTCAGAAGCACGAGCAAGGAGCGAAAGAGATGTTGAGATCCAAAAGGAGGAGGAGAAGATGGTTGGGGCAGCAAGATGTAGGAAAGATACTTGAGGTGATGGTGCTGTGACTACAGAAGGGCAAATCAGTTCTCAGCAGCTCCTTTGTCAGGAAATAGGGGCACTGTGAGCATCCAGAGCTGGCCTTGCACTTGATTTTGGAGCTGGCGAGTGTAGGTGAGCTGGCTCTGGGGCTTGGCGAAGATGCTGGTGGGCCACAGGAGGGGTCATATCCTAGGGAGGGATGGAGGGATCCCAACTGCAGAATTGAGGTGAATCTAATGGACAGTAAATCCGTGGTTTGAAAGGCTTCCTCAGGCTCTTTGAGTGTCTCATCCCTGCCTTGGAGACTGAAGGTTGTTCTCTTGAAGCCCTGCTCTTGGGGTGGTCCAGTTGAGGAGGAGCACAAAGAGGCTCCTGGAACAGAGCTCTGCTACTTCACCACAAGGGAATGGATTCTGTTCCTAACCTGCTCTTGGGCAAACCACTCTGTGATAAAGGTTATTCTTCTTTTCTTTCTTCCAGCACAGCATATAGCAAAACACTGAAAGGGATTCCTTTCTTCCAAGCGTGTTTACACACGTCTCTCTTCATTAGAGCATCTAAAGAAGCGGCAGAGGTACAAACCCAGTTGTTTTCCATGTCTCTTGCTGCAGCATTAAACCATCACGGCCAGGCTGGGGCTCATTAAGTTGGGTGCAGCTCCTGGTCCAGAGTCAGGGAATCATTGTTCTTCCAGCCTCAATTCAAACTTGGAAAAGAACAGCAGCTTCCAAGCCTGCAAAACTCTTTATCTGGTAAATATGGGGGTGGTTATTGGCAGTTTTACCACTGATCATCCTCAGGTTATTTATCTGAACACATCTCCAGCAGGTAGCATTTAGCCCTGAGCAAATGGCATCTTGCAGAGCACAGCTTCAGGAGCACTGGAAGATGGATTCCAAAAGATGGTTAACACCATTCCATTGCATTTTGCGGTGGAACTTTCCCCTGCCTGGCTGCAGAGACATCTTGACACACACAATCCTGGGCGAGAAGAGAGCTGTGCAAAATGAGCTCAGAGAGATGCTGGGGAGAGAAAAGGAATGTTCTTTGACTGTCAGAGCTTCATGTTTGAGTCTCCCTGGAGCCCAGAACTCTAATCCACAGCCCCCACCTGCTTGTTTGGAGGCATTTTGGGAATACAGGTTACTTTTAATGGGGAGAAAAAGGGCTTCACTGCTTTTCTTCTCTGCTGGAGCTAATGCAAAGGGACATCAATCCTCTGTGACAGTCAACTGCACGAGGGAGGCTGGAGCTGGGCTTCAGCTTCTACCCAAGGCTCTGACCGTCTTTGCTGACTCTGAGGAGCAGCCTGGAGGTCACGGCCAGGAACCCAGCCCTGGGTGCCTCAGGGGAGCAGCTCCTGGGCCCAGCACCGAGCCTGGGCTGTCTTGTGGAGGATCAGGCAGAGCTTTTGTCTTGTGGCAATGCCAACCAACCATTCCAGTTGTCAGGAGGAGGGGGGAGGACTAGCCCTGGGCTGGCTCAGTGCTGTGCTTGATGTCACCTACCTGCTTGCTGTCACCTGCCTGGGATTGAATCGCAGCGAGGCTTTGCCTCAATATAAACCCCAACCTGATCCGGCTCCTGAGTGAGAACAAAGCTTTCCTTCTGAGGAGCTGCAGCTTAATGTTAGGCTTGTTTAAACAGCTTCTTTAAAGGGTTGGGTTTGTCTCTGAGCAGATAGAGCAGGCTCTGCTGCCAGCTTGTGCAGCACCTTCCCTGCAGACTCATCCCCGGGCGTTCCGAGAGGGGAGCTCGCTGCCTGAACTGCTCTTTTGTTTCCCTTTGCCCCATCTATTTTCTTCAGCCCAGTCAGTTGCTTTTATTAAGTAGATTATATGTTTTGCTCGACAGGAGCTTTTCTTCCCCAATAGAAAGAATGCTGTTGGCATGAAAACCACTTTGATTCACTCCCTGTGTCCTTTTGCTTCACCCAGGCTGCTCCCGGCTGCTCTCGGGAGCACCCAAGAGGTGCTTGATGGGGGGCTCTGTGTATGTGTCCATCCTCTGACCCCCAAATCTCGTGGGAAACAACAGTTGCTTTGTCCTGTTCCTGATATAAGAAGAACTTTTCCCTTTTGGTTAATCAGACTTGAAATGCTGGAATCCTCCTCGCTGCTGGGAGCAGGGCCCTTCTCCTGCAGCACTGCAGGCAGTGGTAGGTGATGCTTAGGGAGGATATGGCTGCAGTGATGGTAGGTGTAGATCCTGGGCTTTTTCATCAGACAGAGCTTTTATTTCTCCCCTTCCCCTGGGGGGTTTGGAGGTGCAACCTAAGGATTGCTGTTAATAAAGGCTGTCTCAAAGGGGGACCATCCCCACGAGGTGAAGCGAGGCCGTAGCCCTCCTTAGCAGGAAACTTCTACTTTCTGCTCAGATAAGGATCTTCTCACTGTGTCCCTGTGCAGTGGGGCTCTGGTGTCATCCCTCGCAGGTAAACTGGTTGCTTTAAGCTAGCAATGGAACTGAGCAGCTAAAACCAGCTCCTCTGCTTCCCCTCCCAGAGCGATGCTTCGGTTCAGGCCAGATCCTTCAAGAAGAACTTTACAAAACCAGTTTTATTGGTGCCTTGAAGTGTTTTGTTTACTTCTGGGAGGAAAAGTGCCACAGCCTAAATCTTGGCTTTGAGACCTTAGAAATGAGTCGAACAGGAACAAAGTGGAATTTTACTGGCTCCAAATCAAGTAGAAAAGAGCCGAAATGGTGAAGTGTGTGTGGTTTAAATACCTTTAATTTGTACCTTGAGTTTTTGAGAAAGGAATAAAGGAGATGCTTTAAAACACACTTTTAAGTACACTTGAAGGTAGGAATGTGCCCTGGCTGCTCTTTCCTATCTCCTGTTTTCATATCATCTCCATTATAACCAACCTTTGTTCCCCCAAGTGCGCGGAGGAATTGTCTTTTCAGTGCTCTGCTGGCCACTGGCAACACTTGGAGCTCTTTGTGAGGCCAACATGAGTGGGCTGCTTTTTCCTTGCATTGTAAAGATTCCCCTTAAAAGCTGCAGAATGCATGGGCACAGTGCTCTCAGCCCTTCTCCATACAGTTCAGCCTCAGGGTCTTTCCTGTTCCATGTCCCTTTTCCTTGGCCTGTGCTAAGCACATAATAAGCAGCTACATTTGCTCATGTTGCTTTTTCAAGCAGCTCTTCTGGATCTTACTGGCTCTTTCCTGCCCTTTTCAATGTGGTGGTTCCAAACTTGCCAACATCTGCATTTAGCCTGTGGGAAATGCTGCAGAGCCCACCTTGGGGCTGTTCAGCAGCTCCCAACACCACCTAGGAAATGAAGAGCACAGTGGCCTTAAGTGAGGAGTAATGCCATTAGCCTGCCTGATGTCCCTGGGACACTGGTGATAAGGGCTAATGGGCGTCTTCCTCTTAACCCAGCCCTGCACTTGCTCAGGACCTGCTTGTTTCTCCTCAAGCTCAAGGTGCCCCCAGCACCAAGAGGGTCCCCACAGACATAGAGGATGTAGCTGTTGGACAGGGCAGAGCTCACTGTGGGGCTTGGGATCTTCTTAAACCACTTCTTCAAGCTCTGTGTACCTGAAAGGCCGTTTCTGCAGTGGGCGAGTGATGTTCCTGAATCCCTGCGGGAAGGCTGAGAGCTCTGATGAAAGCAGGAGAAAACCCTGCAAGCAAGCCCCACCCTGCTCCTTGACACTGCCGTGTTCCCTCTTTGTTCCCAAGGCTTGGGATTTGCTTACAGTGTTCCAGCTTGGGAATAGCAGAGTGACAGCTGGGAGGTGGCAAAATGTGGGAATCTGCCTCGGAGTTTCTCTTTACCCAAAGAATCTTCCTGGAGAGCAGGCAAAAAGCCAGGAATTCATTTGACCCAAGGTAGTGTCTGGGATCAGGAAAGCAGTTACTAAATAAGTGACTGAGCTGGCTGGGTGCAGCATGCTTGGCTTGTGGAGTTGGTTTGAATTGGGGTTGGTTTGCATCTGCCAAATGCTTGTTGTCTCCTATGAGCTGGGGTGGTCGTTGCTCAGGAAGCCCTCATGGGCAGCTCCTCTCTGGTGGAGCTGAGTTGGGTGAAATCAAGTCTGTCAGGTTGAGTAATGGTTGTTTTGAGTGTGAGTTCGGAGCCTGGGTTGGGTTGGGAGTGGAGCTCTCAAATCTAGCCTAGATTGCAGGGGTGACTTGGGGCATCGCTGCTTGTGGTTGCAACAGGGTCAGGCAGAAGGGCTGTCTGGACAGTCAGCTGCTTCCACGTGTGCTGGCCTTCACTTGGGTTCTTGCAGGGCTGAAACACTGAGTCTGGCTCGTTCTGTTCCAGTTCTCCCTGAGCCTAAAACAGGCCAATTCCATCTGAAATGGGAAAGAGAAAGAAGAAAGTTTTCTCTCGGAGCGTTTTCTCTCCAGTGGGTTTTAAGCTGTTGCTTTTCCTTTGGGTGCTGCAGCTCTGACATGTCTCTGCTCCGACTGCAAGCAAGCAAACTCCACGTGTGAAACGGATGGTGCCTGCATGGTTTCAGTCTTCAACCTAGATGGTGTCAAACACCACGTCCGGACCTGCATTCCCGAGGCAAAACTGATTCCTGCCGGGAAGCCCTTCTATTGTCTGAGCTCGGAAGATCTGCGTAACACTCACTGCTGCTACTCGGATTTCTGCAACAAAATTGATCTGATGGTTCCCAGTGGTAAGTAGGGAGCTGAAGAAATGGATGTGGGAGTAAGGAGTTCTTGGCCCTGTTTTCACTTCTGCCCTTAGGATGGAGCATTAGTTTTATTTCCATTGTGTTATTTCCACTTTAGGGATCAAACTGCTTCAAATTAAAACATGAAGTTGCTTGAACTCCCCCAGTGGCTGACAAAGTGTCACCGCACGGTGAGGTTGGGCTTTAGGGGAGGAGAAGCTTCCAAAGTTCACTGCACTCTGTAGCTCCAGGTTCTCTCAGCTGACCAGCCCTGCTGCTGCTTTCCTCCCAGGCCTCCAGGAGCAGCAGCACCACATTCATCTCCAGTTAAATACATGCGTGATGCTTCGTGCCTGCAGCGGCCTGAGGCCTCTGCGTGGTCCCTGGGCATGGCTCAGATCCCATTCCTGCCTCATTGCACTCAAATCTGCTGCCTTTTATCAGCTAGAGTTGCTTTCCTTCTTCCAGGCCTGCACATCTTGTCAGTGCTGAAGTATGGGAATGCTGCAGCAGGTTCAGAGTGAGGTGTGTGGGATGGAGGGGTGCCCGGCTTCTGAATACACAAAGAGGAAGCAGCTTTGCCTTTGAAGGGAGGGTGTGGGAAATGTCTGCTGCTTTCTCACTCCTGGGGCAGAGAGGGCACGTGGTACTTCCTCATACCTCCTTACTCTCCGTTTTGGGCTGGTATTTAGTGGGTCATATGGAGACTGTGGTATGTGTCCTCCTTGGGTTCAGTGGGGAAGTCTTTTCCGGTCTCAAAAAGACAAGTAATTGTTGTCCTCAGGTCCAGGTATTTGCTGGTTGTGACAGGGGGAAGGGGAAAGAGGGAGAAATGAGTCCTTATTGACTAGTTGCTTTTTCTCCCACTTGGAGAGCTCAAGGGGAAGGTAAAATACAGGCTGTTGGAGCAAATCCAGCCAGGAATGGGCTCCTGTCCTCTGCTAAATAGCCAATAATCCCGCATGCCACCATCTCTAAAAGTATCTTCTCCTCCCTTTCCTCCCAAGGACACCTGAAAGACAATGAACCTCCATCAAGCTGGGGTCCTGTGGAGCTGGTGGCAGTGATTGCTGGACCTGTCTTCCTGGTGTTTGTTGTCATGATCATCGTGGTCTTTGTTTTTCACCACCACCAACGAGTCTATCACAATCGGCAGCGGCTGGACATGGAAGACCCCTCTTGTGAAATGTGCCTTTCGAAGGACAAGACCTTGCAAGATCTAGTCTACGATCTCTCCACCTCTGGCTCTGGCTCAGGTATGAAGATATGACTGGAAATGATGAATGAGAACTTGTCCTGGGCTGGAGAAGTCTATCCTGGGCTCCTGGTTGCCTCAGCTTTGCCTGGCTGTGAGGCTCTTGCCTCATCACCCTACTGAGGTTGCTTTGGCATGAGTAATATGAGGGCGTGTTTGAAGTAGATGCTGTCAGTGCTCAGTGCTTCGGCCAGGTCAGAGCAGTAGTTCAGCTCCTCCTTAACTGCTGCTGTGTTGCTGCAACGGGCTCTCCTTCCTCCAATCCCTTTTCCATAGGTTTGCCCCTGTTTGTCCAACGCACCGTGGCCCGGACCATAGTCCTGCAGGAGATCATTGGCAAAGGCCGCTTCGGGGAGGTGTGGAGAGGCCGGTGGCGTGGAGGGGATGTGGCTGTGAAGATCTTCTCCTCTCGGGAGGAGCGTTCCTGGTTTCGGGAAGCAGAAATATATCAAACTGTGATGCTGCGTCATGAGAACATCCTGGGATTCATTGCTGCGGATAACAAAGGTAAAAAGGGGCCTGAGAGCAAAGACTTCCCCCACGGGCAGGCTGCTCATGGAAGGTGCATCTCTTCGCTTGGATTTACAGTGAAATGGTTCAAGGATTCAACCAAATAGCTGTATATTTGAATGTTCTGTGCTAAGAGATGGAAAACTGCTGCTGGTGAGCGTTGTGATGGGCCTCGAGCTGCACTTCAAGTCCTGTTTGGCCTTAAAGTTCTTTACTGCCTGGGTTGGCTGTTGGGCTGCAGCCTTACCCTTATCTCTGTCCCAAAAAGCAGAATGCTCCATGGTTGTGTGCTGAGCACAGTCTCTTTCCTGCTGCAGATAATGGAACATGGACTCAACTGTGGCTCGTCTCCGACTACCACGAGCACGGATCCCTCTTTGACTACCTGAACCGCTACACAGTGACCATCGAGGGCATGATCAAGCTCGCCCTGTCTGCTGCTAGTGGGCTGGCCCATCTGCACATGGAGATTGTGGGCACGCAGGGTAAGAGCCTGAAAAGGTGCTGGGGACTCTTAAAGGGAGAATAAAGCAGAACTGGGGAGGGGGACTAATGTGCTGCACAGAGAACGCTGCCTGAGTCAGCCTGCATTCGTCTGGTCAGTATTGAGCAGGAATGGACTGATGGCTTTGGCTGGCTGCAAAGTGGGGTAGCATTTCACCTCCCCATCCTAACATTAGTGCTGCCTGGCAGCAGGGCAGCAGCAGAATTCCCGACTCCTTCCAGCCACATCAGCGTGGCTGATGCCTGGGAGGATGGAGTTGATGTCCCTCTTGAGGCTTCTGGGTGCTACTGCATCAGCAGTGCCTGCGAAGCCTTTGGCACCGCAGCGTGGCAGCTCTGCTCTGCTCCGAACAGGAAGATGTGTTGCAACACTGAGAGTTTAACTAACGCCCTGAAATCCGGTTCTGTCTCTGCACCACGTTTCACCAGACCTTGACCCCTGCTACTTTCTATTTTGCTCTCTTAGGAAAGCCTGGGATTGCTCACAGAGACCTGAAATCGAAGAACATCTTGGTGAAGAAGAATGGCACGTGTGCCATCGCTGACCTCGGCCTGGCTGTCCGGCACGATTCCGTTACGGATACCATTGATATTGCACCAAACCAAAGGGTTGGAACCAAACGGTAGGAGAATGGTTTCGTGTTCAAAGGTGTCAGAGTGCACCCAGCAAGCTGCAGAGCTGCTGCTTGAGCATCCCAGGCTTAAGCCGAGGGATCTCACAGAGTGTCGGATTGATGCTGAGGGGATGTCAGCGCCTTCGTCTCCAGGTGCCATCAAGCTGAGAGGTGTTAGGCCAGCTACAGAAACCCCACACCAGGGAGCTAAAGCAATACTTGACAACAAGCTTGGCATTCTCAAGAGCCTTTTGTCTGGAGCGTGATGTGCTTTTGGATGTTTTTAGCTCTTTCCCAACTTGCTGTTGTTGTTTTGTTCACTCTGTTAGACCATGGGGCCCAGTTCTGTTCTGATTAAGGCCATTGCAGAGCAGGAGTTTGGCTGCTGGGAAGTGCTTTGTGGGGCAAACTTGCCATTTACTATCTTGCAGAGAATCTCAGAGTGACGCTGCTGTCCCTTTCCTGTTCTGCAGGTACATGGCACCCGAAGTCTTGGATGAAACCATTAACATGAAGCATTTCGACTCATTTAAATGTGCCGATATCTACGCCTTGGGCTTGGTCTACTGGGAGATTGCTCGAAGGTGCAACGCAGGAGGTAACACCCTTCATGTCCCCATGCCATCAGCTCAGCTTGCTCCTGGCTCTCCCAGCCTTGGTGTTGCTGTTGACAGGGTGTTTGAGGGTCCCTGCAGAACAGGGCTGCAGGGAGATACGTCACCACTGAGGGAGTTAAGTGCCCCACGAGTGCTGTTAGAAGAGGCCTGTGAGGGTTAATGCTCTACCTGGTTGCTGCTCTTCCTTTGGATGGATGAAGAAGTGGCGGTGCCCGTTTGGGGGGTGACTTTCTTCCCCTGAACCAGTATAACTGGATGTGTTGGCACGTCCAGGGGCAGGCAGGACACTGTGCTGCATGTGGCAGAGCTGCTGCCCTCAGCCCCGGTGCTGGCGGTGGTGATCCCAACGCTCTGACTCTCTTCTCGTTTGGGGCAGCTGCATTTTATTTCCCTGCATTTTTCTTGTAAACTCAAATCCCAGAGTCTTCATTTCTCTCGGAAATAACTGCAAAGCGTTGACGCATCCCAGCAGTGAGTCATGTAGAACAACCCAGTGCTGGTCTGCCTCCAGTGAGGCTGTGCTGCTGAGCCCTTCTCCCAGGCGTTGCGTTTCCCCTTCTCTGCCCTTCAGGTATCCACGAAGAGTATCAGCTTCCCTACTACGACCTTGTGCCCTCTGATCCGTCTATTGAGGAGATGCGGAAGGTCGTCTGTGATCAGAAGTTACGGCCCAATATCCCAAACTGGTGGCAAAGCTACGAGGTAAGGGCTGCTTCCATCTTCACGTCCCCTTCACCTCCAGAAGGAGGTAGGAATAGGTGAAGCTCCAGTTTTAGGAGGCTGTATCAGTGTCCAGCCATGCAGCAGCAGCCTGGCAGTGGTTTGGGCTTTGGAGGGAGGAGAAGCCCTGCCATCTGCCCTTGTTTCTTGCCTAGGCACTACGGGTGATGGGCAAGATGATGCGAGAGTGCTGGTACGCCAACGGAGCGGCGCGACTCACCGCCCTCCGCATCAAGAAGACCCTCTCCCAGCTCAGTGTGCAGGAAGATGTGAAGATCTAGGCTCTGAGCCCCAGCAGGAGGAAACTGCACAAAGCTGCCATGCTAGAGTAGACGTGCGATGGAGGCCTACCTCGTGTTTCTGCCCAATCTACTGCTACCAACCAGACAGCATGACTCCAGGCTGCTAGGTGGGGTGACGGAGCCTATGGCATTGCTCTTTTCCCTGCTTGGGTATGAAACAATCTGAAACCTTTTATGATCACCTCCTGACAGCGTGAAGACTTCTTGGAGAGGGATTTAGCCTGAGGGATCTCAGCTGTGATCAGAACTCTTGTTTCTTTAATGGAAATCCCTGTAAAGTTCACCCATGGGCCAGGATTGAGGCCGGGTGCTGGGAGTGGGAAGGGAAAGGGAAGGTTTCCTTGGTCGTGCTCGGAGGACGTTTTCCAGGGACTGGCACGTTTAATGCAGCAAAAGCAAAACTAATGGTGCTCCCTTCTGAGAGGCTGAGCCTGAACAGTTGATCAGCTTCATGAAACTCCTTTCCCTCCTTTGTCTTCAGCTTGACAAACTCCAAGGCAAGAAGAGCGACGTGTCTGCATGCACAGCGCGTCCCCTCTGCTGCTCAGCTCCTCCTGTAGACGTGCAGTGTCTGCCCGTAGGGTGGCTCATCTCTGTCCGTGCTTCCTGTGCATGTGCAACTCTCTCTTGAGTGTCCTTTCCTTGAGCTGTGCGCTGGTGCTCTCCTTGTTGAGTCGTGAGCATTGTCTGGCTTGGACAGGCTGCTTAGAACCAGCCCCGCTGGGTGCTGGGGCCCTGCTGCCCGGGCTGCAGGTTGTCTCACTGCCACCCCCTCCCTTTTTTAAGACAAAACACATGAGGAACAGACTTTGCTCCTGGAATCCAGGGGGGTTTTTTGTCTTGAGCCCCTGGGGTTTGTAATTCAGGGTGGAAAGAGAGACCTGGGGAAGGGAAAGAGGTGCCACGGAGCCGCGCTGCGTGCTGGGGATGGAGAAGGGGCGACACAGGAGACTGAGTGCCCCATCCAGACGCGGGGGCCAGGAGTGCTCTGCTCCTCCTGTGGCACACTCAGGAGCTGACACTGGGCTGTGGGGCTGGAAACCAATGTCCATCTTTTTACTATCCACATATAAATAGCTCATAACCTGGAAGTGGCTGTGTATAACATGGGGGGGGGATCTGCATGACTTTTCCTTTGACGAAATGCTGAATCAGGGTCAGTTTAGGGATGGGTGACTGTTGGCTGCAGCAGGACCTGGCAGGAAGGGGAGGTTGGTGTGCTGAGGGCTGGTTAAAGGTAGCCTGGGCAGTGCTGGCGTGTTGGTGTTAGGTCAGTCTCTGCAGTGTCTATCTCTGAAGCCATAACTTTTAACTGGAGTGGGTTTGATTCTTATTTTTTATTATTATGATGATTATGATGATGATTATTTTCTGGGAGGGTCTGGATTTTAACTTTTTTGACTATTGCTAATTCTTTCTAAGAGAAGAAACCCCCAAATCTCTCCTTGTTACCTCTTGTTTGTAAAGAAATCACTGCAAAAACCCAGAAAAAAAGAGAAGAAACCAAATGCACACAGCTCGATTTACACTGGAACTGCTTCTACTCAGCCCTTGCTCCTGCTCTGTGCTGAGGCTTCATCTCTGCTCCACCCACCCCGGTTCACTCTCTTTGGTTTACTCTCTTCTTGCTGTCTGTGTGTCTGTCTGTGTGTCCATCCTCCCCCAGGCTCCCTGTCTTGTCTGTGACTTGGTGTGAAGTGAGGAGTTTGGGGGTTTTACATCGTGTTTGGAGCCGTTGTGCATCCTCCCGGGGCGGGGTTGCTGCTCAGGAGGCCTTGGAACAGTGTGGAAGGGCTGTGCTGAGGTTTGGAGCAGTTGGAGGCTCCGTGTTGAGGTTTGGAGCAGTTGGAGGGTCCGTGTTGAGGTTTAGAGCAGTTGGAGGGTCCCTGTTGTGAACATGCAGCTCCCTCCCCTGTGACTGTCTCAGTCAGAGCTGAACGTGTGTCTCCCTTAACCAACCCCATCTGCATGTAGAAACCGAGGTGGTGGCACTTTACAGAGCCCCTAAAGACTCTCCAGCTGCTGCACCAGGGCCCTGGGGAGGAAGAGGAGGAGGAGGAGGTCGTAGTGACTGTGAACTGCCATAGGAAAGCCCATGGTGCCGGTAGGTCCATCAGCCACGTGCTGCCCTGTGGGCTCTGTGCCCGAGTGTCCCGTCCCTGCTCCGTGTGCTTCCCAAGGACCAGCTCAGCTCCGTGACTGGCACTGACTCACTCACCCCCATCCAACTGTAGCCACACATGCATCTGCCTCAGCGCTAAACCAAACAGCAGCCGGAGGAGCCCCAAGGGGTCCCCCTGTGAGCAGGATGGCAGGAGGAGCTTTGTGTGTGGAGAGATGCCATCGGGAGAGGCTCCCTGAGGAGCACCCGAGGTGGGAACGCTGATTATGTAGCATTTAAACAGCACTTTCCATGCAAACACGTGCCGGGGAGGTGCAGTGCTGACGGAGCTGACTGGGACCAAGCATAGGAATCACTGCCCGGCTCTGGGATGCGCCAGCTCCAGGCAGTTTAGGACACGGGATGAGGAGGGGAGATGTCGGGTACCACAGGGCAGAGGGCGGCGGGGGGAGGCAGAGGTACGGGTGAACAGGGATACGCTGGCTTCAGAACCCATCTCTTGGTACTTCCCTGCCCCTTTTTGGTTTGGGTTTTGTATATTTTATTAGAAATGGACTGTAAAATAGCCACTTAGACACTTTACCTCTTCAGTATGCAAGTGTAAATACGGTGTAAGATAGGAAATCTTTTGTTTAATATAAACCGAGGCTGTTGATTTCTGCTGTACATGATTAAAAGGTTGTTTTATTCACGTGAGGTGGTGGAGTCTCTCCTGGTTTGCTCCGTGGGGTCCGAGGTGGGGCTGGAATCACCTCCTGGGAATCCCGGGCTATTCCCTCATAAGTGGGGATGCAGCTCCCATCACTCGCAGGGCACTGGGAGCAGGGGGAAGGATGCGGCAGGGTGGGATTCCAGCCCGGGCAGGGATGAGCAGCTGAGACCGGGACTGCCTCTGCAGGGAATGGTGACTGGGGAGCAGGAGGTCCCTAAAACAGCATCAAGGGGGAATAAACCGGTGTCCAACCCATCCTGTGTCCTCGCAGCATTGCCCAGTGCTGCACAAACTGATCCTTCTTCATTGGAGCCTCCCGTCAATGAGTATCTTGGGAACGGATCAAGGGGAAAATCCACCGGGATCTGGGGAAGGGCAACGACTGTTGTAGCCGGGATACGGGAAAGGGGCAGGGAGGCGCCAGCGCTGTCCCCCCGGTACGTAGCTGCTGTCCCCGGTGGCTGGGGCGCGGTGTGGCTCACCCCGCTGCCTCCGCGAGTGGGTGCTGCCGTCCCGTGGCCAAAGCTTGGTACTGCAGGTGAAGGGGGCGCGGTGTGGCGCTGCGTGCCTTTCGCTGCTGCCATCCTGTGGCCAAAGCTCGGTACTGCAGGTGGTGGTGACGGAGAGGCGCGGTCTTGCACCGGGCGCTTCTCGCTGCTGCCGTCCTGTGGACAAAGCTGGGTACTACAGGCGGTGGGGAGGCGCTGTGTGGCGTTCCCTGGAAGAATCACTTTGCAAATCCCCAGATTCATTCAGTAACTCCCGAAGCATCTCAGGGTGTAAAATGATGGGCTTCATTCTCCCGTGTTTCCAGTGCTGAAGCATGTAGCTCATTTGAATTTTTGGATAACT
The DNA here is from genome assembly GCF_004027225.2 of Strigops habroptila. Classification (NCBI taxonomy): domain Eukaryota; kingdom Metazoa; phylum Chordata; class Aves; order Psittaciformes; family Psittacidae; genus Strigops; species Strigops habroptila. Next base: position 251,002 of record NC_044299.2, on the reverse strand, counting down.
AAGAATAGCTTAGTTATGAGGAATGGTTAAGCGCTACTTTCTCTCTTTTAACTGCACCAGTCGTGGGTTTTCCACCCCTTTCCCCTTGTTGAAGATGGACAGAAAGGTCCAGGCTTCTATTCTTTCCATTCGCTCAAAGGCATCACTGAAATGAAGTAGACTGGGCAGTGTGTGTGCTGCGCATCTCTGACACCTTATCAGAATGATCCTATGCTATGCAATACACCACTCCTGGTTCACACTGCTGGGCCCTCCACACTGTTGCTTTATGCTTAAAAGGCAAATCCAAAGTCAGCTGAGGAATCCTGCACCGTTTGTTCTCTTGGGAAACAAGCAGCTCAAGGCTTGATTTAACGTGATGGTTTGGATTCAATGAATTGTTGTCTTTGTGTGTTACAGATCTATGTTCCTAGTAAGCAGCCTCGGCCTGGGCAAAAAGCTCTAGCAGGAACGGTTTGAACCCTCCCTTTGGCATTCCAGCTGCTCCCACTTCTGCCTGGGATTCAATCCTCAACACGGGGGGATTGTTGTCCTGGGGGGTGGGCTCAGGCCCTGGGGAACGGCGTCAATTCACCCACCAAGATGATGGTACCCAATAGTGCCACCCATGATGGCCCCTGCACTGTCCCGCCTGCACCCCACCCTCACAGCATCATTCCTGTGCCCCCGTGCTGGGGTTAGTGTTGTGTCCCCCCACTCCGGGGTCCTCCCGGTGCATCCCTGCTCAGGACCTGGACCCCTATGGGGCGGTGCCAGAGGCGGGGCTTACAGCATATGGGGGCGTGGTCTGACGCTGAAATGGGCGTGGTCTTGAGGATGGGGCGTGGTTTGTCTCTGGCCCCGCCCCTCCGGGGCTGATATAGCGGCGCGCACGGCACCGCGTCCCGGCCATGACCCTGCGGCGGCGGCGGCGGCTCCGGCCGAAGGAGGATGCGGCGGCGGCGGCCCCGGAGCTCCCCGGCCCCGCCGACGTGTACCGAGCGCTGGCGGCCGCCGGCGGCACCCTGCCCCGGGTGCGCAAGGTAGGGCTGCGGGCAGGGCGGGGGCGCCTCCCCGCTGCCCCCAACCCGTTCCCGGTGGGGGGCGCAGCGCTGCGACCGGTAACGGGCTGAGGGGGTGTGGGGGTGAACGGGGGTGCGGGGTGTCCCCGTCCCGCGCCGCCGCTGCTGCCTGCACCCTGCGGGGCTGCCCCAGCATCGTGTCCTGGGCTCGTGTCCTGCCCCGGCGGCCCCTGACCCCTTCCCCATGTCCCCGTCCTGCCCCGGTGACCCCCCCCCAGCATCCCCCTATCCTGCCGCAGCATCTTCCTAGTGTCCCCATCCTGCTCCAGTGTTGTCCCCGCAAGCGTCACGTCCTGTCCTGGTTCCTCCCCACGTCCTGCTCTGTGGCTTTGGGGGCACAGGGGCAAGCACCCACACCGGTGTACGTGGCCATGTCACAGGCTTGTCCCCGCGGTCCCCCAGAGCTCTGCCCCACGGAGTGGGGGGACACAGACAGGGTTTGGTGTGGTCTGGGTTCTGCTTTGGTGGGACACGCGTCCCTGGGAAAGCCCCTTTCTAGTGGCGTCGGGGCTGTCACCGCCCTGACGCTCCCCCCCGGCCCCGCGGCGCTTCCTGAGCGTCGGGGGGAAGCGGGAGCGGAGCCGACATCCGGAGCAGAAGCGGCTCCCGCGGCCGTGCTGGCACCGGCCTGGTCCCCGCTCACCGGCCAAGGCGCCGTCCCCGAGGGGGCCGGGGTGTCCCGCGTCACCTCCCCGTCACTCAGCGGGGTGACGCGGGGGCCCGACGTGACGGGCGGCCACTGAACGCACCCGGTTCGGGTGGGTTTGCACTTGAAACACTCGTAGACGCGTTCGGGATGGGACATCCGCGAGGTTGGTGACACAGAGCGGAGGGAGCTGATGGCACCGCATGTGCCACTCTCGTGGCCCAGCTCATGGTGACACCGGTCACACCGGGGCTGCTGCGTGGAGTGGGCGGCCACGGAGGGGCATTTGGGGACAGCGCTGTCACCTCCTGCCCCGCAGCAAGGGTCCCTCCGCCTCCGCGCCCTCCACAACAGAGACATTGTCCCAGCCAGGGACGGGAGGGGGGACACGACATTTTACATGAAAACACCCGACTTTGTGACCACAACAGGGCCTCTCTGTGCCCGGGGCCCCCCCGGAGCGTGGCGTGGGGTGCGGCCATGTGAGGGTGGCTTTGAGCACCCATAAAAGCCTCGTTATGTCCGGTCGGCACCGGGGGGGTGATGGGTCCACCCGGGTGCTGGTTCGGTGCCGGGTTGGCACGGTGCTGCCCGGGAGTTCAGTGCTGTCAGATGGGACACCCCGTTTTGGCTGTCCATAGAGGGGGTGACAGGAGCATGTGTCCCCCCCACTGACGCTGTCCCTCTGCCACAGGGTGCGGGGTTCAAGTGGGGGTCCCCAAGCCAGTCTCCGGAGGAGCACAGGTAGGGACGGGGGGGTTTGGTCCTGGGGTATGATTCCTTTCAGGAAGGCTGGGAATGGGGGTGATTTGATGGGGTCACAGCTCCCTGGGTGGCCCAGCACCCGTGGGACGGGCTGCAGGGCTCAGGCCAGGGGGTTCCTATCCCGGGGAGGAGGCATCCAGTCCAGCCCAGAGAACACCCAGACCCCAAAGCAGCCCAAGGTGTGAGCAGGCGAGTAGGGATTGGGGGTGCCAGGGGCTCCGCCATGTCCCTGATCCTTGTGTCCCCCAGGAGGGTGGTGACGCTGGAGAAGAAGGCAGAAGAGACCTTCGGCTTTGAGATCCAGGTGGGTGCTGTGCCGTGCCGTGCCGTGCTGTGCCATGCCATGCCGTGCCATGCTCCCCACCCTTTCAGCCTGCACCTTGCTTTGCATCGAGGGTATTTTTACCCTGTCTCTGAGCCAGGGTCTATTTTCAGCGCTGACGGAGCTGCCTCGGTGCCGAAGCCTCCCCCGGCCGTGCTGACAGGGGGCAGCAGGGGGGGGCACCATATGGGGTGAGAAACCTCCACCCAGGGCCTGGTGCTGCCCCACATCACCACAATCACTATTACACACTGCAATTGCTCCCTTATGGCTGCTGGCACGGGGGGGGGAACTGGGGATTGAGGGAGTCCCTGCAGCCCTCACCAGCCCCCCCATACCCCCACATTTCAGACCTATGGGCTGCACCACCAGGACAGGAACAGTGTGGAGATGTTCACCTTCGTGTGCCGGGTGCACGGCGGGAGCCCGGCCGAGGCTGCAGGGCTCAAGGCTGGTGAGCGCATCCCTGGGGGGGGTGAGGGAGGGTCCTGGTGGGGACCAGCATCCCTGAGCCTCTGTGTGTGTGTGTCCCGGCTCTAGGGGACACGATCACGGGGGTGAACGGGCTCAACGTGGAGGGTGTCCGGCACCGGGACATCGTGGAGATCATCAAGAGCTCGGGCAACGTGCTCCGGTGAGCTGGGGGGGCGAAGGGGGTGCCCGGGCGGCTGCAGCGCCCCCGTGCTGACTGCGGCTGCCCCACAGGCTCGATACGCTCTATGGGACGTCCATTCGGAGGGCTGAGCTGGAGGCCCGGCTGCAGTACCTGAAGGTGAGGAAGGGGCTCTAGGGGGGGTTCGGGTGGGGCTGGGGACCCCCCCACGGGGTCCTCACCCCCCACACCCTCCCCTGCAGCAAACGCTCTATGAGAAGTGGGGCGAGTACCGCTCGCTGATGGTGCAGGAGCAGCGGCTGGTGCGGGGTGAGTGGGGGCCGGGGAGGGCTTGGGAGGGCTGTGAGGCACCCCCCGGCCTCTTTAACTCCCATGTCCCACATCAGGCGTGGTGGCCAAGGACCCCAGCATCTATGACACGCTGGAGTCGATCCGCTGGTGCCTGCAGGGTGAGGGGGGGCTCCCCGGAGGCTCCCCCCGCGCCAGCGGCAGCGATGACTCCCTGTACCAGACCTGCCTCTTCGCCTCCGCCGACTCGCTGGACCGGGACAAGGACGGGGACAGGGACGGGGACAAGGATGGGGACAAGGACAGAGGCACCGCCGGGCCCGCGCCCCCACCACCACGACCCCGGCCAGCCCTGGCCCGCAGCGCCAGCCTCAAGTGCGGGGGGGGCCCGGGGGCGCGGTTATGGGGCCGGGCCGGGGACCCCGGGGAGGGGGCGGCCGCTGCCCCCCGCAAGGGCCGACACAGCAGCTTCCGCCGGCGGCTGCTCAAGTTCATCCCGGGGCTGAACCGGGCGCTGGAGGAGGAGGAGAGTCACCTCTAATGGGGGCTACCGAGGGGGTCACCTCTAACGGGGGTACGGGGAGGAGTCACCTCTAATGGGGGTACCGGGAGGAGTCACCTCTAACGGGGGTACCGAGAGGAGCATCACCTCTAACGGGGGTACCAGGAGGAGTCACTTCTACCGGGAGTACCGCGGCCCCCCCCGGGCCTATTTATTTATTTATTGCAAGGGGCTACGAGCCCCCCTTGGGGGGCCACTGAAGGAGCTCGGGGTCAGCCCCAAGGGTCCTGGCTTGGCCCCCCCTCAAGCCATAGTGGGTCCCAGCACCACAGGACAGACGTGGGGCCACCCCCGGCCCGGCACACGAAGCCACCGCTCGTCTCAGGAACCGGTGCCATCCTCACTGGGGGACATGGGGGGGACCCTGCGTGTCCCCCCCCCAGCTCGAGGCTCAGGGGGGTCCTGCCCCCGGCAGCTTTTGTACCAATACAGACACGTTTTGCAGCGGTGTGTGGCTGTGACTGGAGGGGGGACAGAGCCCGGGGGGGGGAACGTGTCCCCCGGCTCCCCGCGATGCCCCTTTGCCGGTGTGACCGGTGTCACCGAGGAGCCCTTCGTGTCCCCCCGGCCGGTGCCCCGGGCCACGTCCCGGCGCTGCGGGGCCCTGGCCAGGCCCTTCCTGATCCCGCTTCCTCCGGCAGCCGGCGGGAAGCTGGTCCCAGCCGAGCCCTTCCGCCCGGGACGGGCACGGGGGTCCCCGCACACCCCGCCCCGGTGTCCACAGATACCCCCCCCGGCTGCTGCAGCGAGCACCCATGGGCGCAAGGGAGTGGCCTTGCACAAGGACCCTATGGGAGCCCCCAGCCCTCTGCTCCAGGCTCTGTGCCTCAGTTTCCCCTCTGGCTTGTGCCCTCCCCTGGCCGGGACATCGTGTTTTGGGGGACCCCCAGCTCTGAGCTCCTGCGCCCCACAACTGGGCCCAGGGGGGTGCGGCCATGGCTCAGCCCCCCCCAACCCCAGCGGGGCTTCAGGAGGTTTTGAGGATCAGAACCCGGGTGCATGTGTACTGCATGTGTGCTGCATGTGTGTGCACACGTGTGTGTGCTGCGGGGCTGTGTGCACACGTGTGTGACACAGGGCTGCGTGTGCCGTGTGCGTGGGGCCGGGCCGGGCTCCCGCCGCTCTCCTGCCTTGTCCCCGTTCCAGAACCGCTCCGTGCTTGGACATTTATGGTCTGGCTCCCGAGGCCGCGTTCACTCTCTGCCAGGGTCCGGGCACCCCGTCCCCGTCACGGCCGTCACGGGACCCCCCCCCCCGGCAGCTGCCGCCCCACATGGGGCTGTTTTTAGCCTGGCCTGTGCTGGGCGCTGGCGGGACACCGCGGTCACGCGTGGCCCCGGTGGAGCCGAGCAGTGCCGGGGGCTGCGGCTGCGGCTGCGGGATGTGGGCTGGGAATGCCCGGAGCAGCCGGTCATTACCGACAAATATAGACTCAGGGCTGGGAGCTAGGGCCGGCATGGGCACCCTGCAATGCCCACCCAGCCCCAACCCCACGGGGCCCGGAGGCAGTGGCCACTGCGTCCCCTTGTCTTGTCCTGGGTGTCGGGGCAGAACAAGCCCCCCCGAGGCCGGTGTGAGCCGGGGCTCCCCCTGCACACCTCCGCATGGCCTTGCCGGGGTGACCGGGCTCCGGTTTCTTTCCACCCCCGGGGTACAGCTAATCCCGGGTGCGGGGGCTGCCGGTGTCACCCTCCTGCCACCAGCTCTCCTACCGAGCGAGGGGTGAGAGGGAGCTGCGGTCGGCGCCGCGCTGCGCCCCCGATGGCTCCGGGACCCCCATCGGCTCCGGGCCCTCCGGTCTGACCCTGTCCCAGGGGCTCCTGCCCATACCCCCCGGCTGGCACCGGCTGCAGCCGCGGCCCGAGCCCCGGTACCGGCCGCGGGGTGCGGAGACCCCCGGTAGGTCCCGGTCGAGCCCGCGGGTTCCCCACGGGGGCGGCCCCGGTGATACCGCGGGATCCCGGGGACGTCATCGTCCAGGTGTGACGTCACGGGGCCGTCTCGCCTGGGGCGGGCGGTGCACGGGAGCCGGGAACGGGCGGCGGGAAGAGGCACCGGTACCTACTAGGGGTCCCGGTACCCCCGGCATCCCCGGTACCCTCTGTACCCTCGGGCCCCTCCGGTGCGGACTTCCTCACCGCGGGGTCGGGTCCCGTGAAGCCGGGCAGGGTCCCGACACCAGGGGTCCCGGCAGCTCCTCCCCCCGGCCCGCTCCCCGCTGTGGCCTCCCCGACGCCCCGGGGATGGGCGGGTGCGCGAAACGCACCCCCACAGAGCAGGCTGCGATTACCGAGGACACAGCGACACCGGCCCCAAGGTCGCTCCGTTCCCCTGTTGGGGTTCTGCCTCTGCGGGGGGGCACTGTAGGGGTGGCACTAACGGGGGTGGCACCAACGGGGCTGACAACCCGGGGGGGACGAACGGGAACGGCGGACCGGGTCCCCCCAAAACCCCCGGTTCGTCCCCGGGAGCGGGTATCGGTGGGTACCGCGGTGGTACCGCTGGGCGCAGGGGGGATACCAGAGCGGTACCGGAGGGTACCGGGAGGGCAGCGAGGTCCTCCCCGCCCGCCCCTCGCCCTCCCGCCGGCCCTGCCCGGCCCCGCATGGGCTGAGCTCATCTTTCCAGCCCGCGGGCTGTGTTCCCGGCGCTGGGCGCCCGCCAGCAGCAGCCGCTCTTTCCATCGGCCTGGCCAAGGGTCTCCCCGAGGGGACCGGGTGGGAGGCGGGACCCTGCATCCCCTGTAACCCCCCCCGCCGTAACGGGCAATCGAGCGGGAGGAGACCGGGGGTACCGGCAGCGGGGCCGCTGAGCACCAAAACTAACGGCGTAGTGGGTAGTGGGCATAGCGGTACCGGAGATACAAGAGAGCACTGGGGATACCGGCACCAGGGATAGCGGCAGGGATGGGGATACCGGGGATACTGCCACCTTGGGAGCCCCGGGGATGGGAGTACCGGGGATAGCGGCAGCGAGGGGGCACCGGAGATGGGGGCATCGAGGGGGTACCAAGGATGGGGGCACCGCGGATAACAGCACCGGAGATACCGGCATCAAGGTGGCACCGGGGATGCCAGCCTTGAGGGGGCACCGGGCATAGCGGTACCGAGGAACCAGCGGGAATAACGGCACCGGGAGACGCCAGCACCAGGGTACCAGCAGCGAGGGGACACCCGGGATACCCCCCCGCGCCCTGCCCATCCCCGTGCCGACACCGGGGCCACCCCCCGCCGTGTCCCCTCCCCATCCCGCTCCGGGAGCCCCGGTTGGGGGGGGGGGGGGGGGATGCGGGGGGCTCCCGCGCTATTTTTAGCCGGGTCCGCGCGGGTATTTTTAGCGCGAGCGCCGCGGTTGCGTCAATGGAACCCCGCGTGCGTCACGGCCGCGCCCCCGCCGGAACCGCCCCCCCCCCGCGCCGCCGTGCGTCACGGGCCCGCGCGCCGCCCCGCGCGTCACCGAGCACTTAAGAGAAAGTAGTGGCGGGGCCGGATCCCGGCGGAGCCCGCGGAGGAGGAGCGGGAGCGGAGCGGGACCGGAGCGCGGCCGCAGCGCCGGCACCCCGGTACGGGCGGCACCGCGCGGGGGAACTGGGAGGGAAAAGGGGTCGGGAGCTCCGGTGACATCGCAGGGAGCCGGATCGGGAGTCCCGGTGACATCGGGGGGAACTGTGTCGGGCGTCCCGGTGGCACCGGGAGGAGCCGGGTCCGGAGTTTCAGTGGCACCGGGGGAGTCGGGTCGGGAGTTCCAGTGCTACCGGGGAGAGCTGGATCGGGCGTCCCGGTGGCACCGGGGGGAGCCGGATCGGGAGTCCCGGCGGCACCGGAGCCTCAGGGCTGTGGGCGTTCTGCAAAGTGCATGGTGCCGGGCGTCCCGGTGGCACCGGGGAACTCGGGTCTTGCCTGTCCAAAGGACAGACGAGTCCCGGCGAGTCCCGGTACCACTGGAGAGGGTGAAAGGGACCGGGCGGCGTGCGCCGTGCGGGGCTGCCCCTCGGGGGCACCGGGGAGAGCCGGGTGGCGGGAGGCGCACAGGCGGGGGCCGGCAGAGCGAGGGGTCTCAGAGCGAGGGGCCGGCAGACCCCGGTCCCGGGAGCCCCGAGCAGAGCGGGCAAGGAGCCGGAGCGGGCAGGAGTGTGCGGGCAGCACCGGGACATTGAAGTGCGAGCAGGGCTCTGCAGGCAGTACCGGGGACACACTCCCTCACGGGCGGGAGCGTGAGGGCAGCCAGCGGGGGCACCGTGGCGCAGGCAGGGGGTGCAGGCTGGTAGCAGGCAGCGGGGCAGGCAGTGGGACAGGCAGGGTGTGCAGGCAGGTGGCAGGCAATGGGTGCAGGCAGTGCGCCAGGCAGGGGGTGCGGGCAGGACGTGGGCAGCGTTACCTGCTGCCGGCTGCTGTCACCCGCCCGCAGCACAGGGCTCTGTGCCAGGGACTGCCACCAGCCCGTGCAGGCAGCACCCACCGGGCCCGGGCACAGGCAGCTGCCTGCACTCCGGAACCAGGAACGTGCAGTTACTGTCCAGGCCATGGGCAGCGCGGGGGCTGCGGGGCGGATCTGTGCCCTGGGGGTTCATGGCAGGGGAACCCCAAATGCCACCAGCGAGCAGGCGAGGGGCAAAGTGTTCGAGTAAGGAAGCTGCCACCAGTGTCCCCCGCTGCCATGTGTCCCCCGGCTGTGTGCAGGGACAGGAGGCAGTTTGGGGGGGATGTCACCATCCCTTATGAACCCACCGCGGGAGCCCGGCACAGCCCGGGTCCCTGGTGGATGGTCCCAAACCCCACCGGCGCCGGGGCCACCCCACGGCTGCCAGAGCTGGACCCATGCTGGGTATTTTTAACCCTGGCTCCCAGGACAGGGATCGGCTTTCCCCGAGCCGGGGAAAGCTGCCCGGGCTTGGCTGGGGGAAGCCGGTGGCTGAGCTGTCAGCGGGGCCGGGGCTGCCGGGGGCCGGGCACGCTGTGACCTTTAAAGGTCTGCGAGATGAATTACATTATCATCTTGCCATCGGGGTCACTCCTGCCTCGGCTTTCAGCTGCTCCTGGGATTCCTGTTAATGTCTCACATGGGGCCGGATCTGTGCCGCTGCTCTGGGGGACACTGGGGTGGGCTCCTCACCCCCGGCAGCCGGTGCGTCCGGCTGCTTTGCTTTCCCAAAAGGCCCCCAAATGGGTCATGGAGGGACTGGGACCCTCAAGCTCTGGTTCAGCCCCGACTTCGGCTTCTCCCGGCCAGCCCCGGGACTTGGGAATCCGCTGGCCGCATTCCTCGCTCCTTCCCTTTCGGCGGCTTTGCTAAGCCAGCGTTTTGGGGAATGTCCTTTGCGCTCATTGGCTGCAGCGTGACCTTTTGTGGGGACAGTGGCGGCTGCCACCGGGCACCAGCGGCTCCGGGGGTCCGGATCCAGCACGGGGGGACCCCGGGGAAGCCCCCGTGGTTCTCGCCCCATCTTCATCCTCCAGGGGGGAGTGGCGGCGGTGGGGTCCCCACTGACGCCCCACTCTCCCCTCAGAGATGCCCTGCATCCAGGCGCAGTACGGCACAGCGGGCACCGGCCCCTGCGAGCGCTGCCCGGCCGAGCTGCTCAGCCCCGACGGCGGCCGATTCCCTATGGAAGTGGCCGGAGCCGACCTGGCGGCCGCCCCAGCCCTGCCCAGCTTCAGCACCTTCATGGAGGGCTACGCCGGCGAGTTCGATGCCTTCCTCTACCAGCTGCCGGCCGGCAGCCAGCCCACCGCTTCCTTCAAGCTGGAGGACTTCCAGGTTTACGGCTGCTACCCCAGCGCCTTTGGCGGGCAGCAGGATGAGACCCTCTCCTCCAGCGGCTCGGACTGTTACGGCAGCCCCTGCTCCGTCCCCTCGCCCGCCACGCCGGGCTTCCAACCGCCCCAGGCTCCGGGCTGGGAGGGCTCCTTCGGGGCGTTCTCGCCCCTGCCGAACTACGAGGGTGCGCAGCCCTGGGCTGAGCCGGCCAAGGGCGGGACGTCACAGCCCCCCTTCTTCACCTTCAGCCCCCCAGCACCCAGCCCCGGGGGGTCCCCCGGGACCCTAAAGGGCCAACCGGGCCCCTCGGCCCGCCTCGACCCGCGGCTGCTGGACACAGACGCCTTCACCCCGGGCCAGGGCTCCCCCAGGGGCTTCCCCGGGCTGCCCCTGGCCCCCACCTCGCAGCTGTTGGAGGGGCCGGCGCTGGCCCCCACCAAGACACGGAGCCCCGGTGCGGGCGACGGCCGCTGCGCCGTGTGCGGAGACAACGCTTCGTGCCAGCACTACGGCGTGCGGACCTGCGAGGGCTGCAAGGGCTTCTTCAAGGTAAAGGGACCCCGCCCCGTCCCAAGCCGCAGCCGGGATATTCCCACAATGCTTTGCAGCAGCGGGAGGAGGATGCTACAGGGCACCCCGGGGAGGGGCAGGGCAGGGAGCGCGGCCCCCGGAGCCCTCCCTATGGATACGGAGCCGGATGCTGGGCTGGAGCGGGAGGCAGGGGAGGACAGAAGGGCTTTTGTTCGGTGGCTTCAGCGCCCCGGGCTGAGCTCGGGCTGCTCCTTCCCTGCCCGCAGCGCACGGTGCAGAAGAACGCCAAGTACATCTGCCTGGCCAACAAGGACTGTCCCGTGGACAAGCGGCGGAGGAACCGCTGCCAGTTCTGCCGCTTCCAGAAGTGCCTGGCCGTCGGAATGGTCAAAGAAGGTACCGGGAACCCATCCTGGGGCTGGGGAGGGAGAGGGGGTCCCGCTCCGCAGCCTGTGCTGAGGACAGGCACGCTCATTGCATGTCCCTTGCTGCAGTGGTCCGGACCGACAGCCTGAAGGGGCGGCGGGGCCGGCTGCCCTCCAAGCCCAAGCAGCCACCAGACACGTCCCCCGTGAGCCTCATCACCTCCCTGGTGCGGGCACACATCGACTCCATCCCCAGCGCCACCAAGCTCGACTACTCCAAGGTAGGGCTGGTGCCACCCTGTGCCATGGCCGAGGCTGCACCGGGGCCTGATCCTGACCCGGTTCCCCTGGCAGTTCCAGGAGTCGGTGCCGTGCCAGTTCGAGAAGGAGGACTCGGTGGACGTGCAGCAGTTCTATGACCTGCTCACCGGCTCCATGGATGTCATCCGCAAGTGGGCTGAGAAGATCCAGGGTTTCACCGAGCTGCCCAAGGAGGACCAGGACCTGCTGCTGGAATCAGCCTTCCTCGAGCTCTTCATCCTGCGCCTGGCATACCGGTGAGCCTCGGGGGCACCGTGTGGGGAGCCCCGGGGCTGCGCTCAGTGGGGTGACTCATGGTTGTCCCCACAGCTCCAAGCCAGAGGAAGGGAAACTCATCTTCTGCAACGGGGTGGTGCTGCACCGCCTGCAGTGCGTGCGGGGCTTTGGCGAGTGGATCGACGCCATCCTCGAGTTCTCCCAGAGCCTGCACCGCATGAGCGTCGACGTCCCCTCCTTCTCCTGCCTCGCTGCCCTCGTCATCATCACAGGTGAGACCCAGCCCTGTCTCCCCGCTGTCCCCATCCCCACCATCCCCATCCCCTCACACCTCTGTGTGCCCCTACTTCCAGACCGCCACGGGCTGAAGGAGCCCAAGCGTGTGGAGGAGCTGCAGAACCGCATCGTGGGCTGCCTGAAGGAGCACGTAGCGGCAGCGGGGCCGGAGCCCGCCCGTCCCGGCTGCCTCTCCAAGCTGCTGGGCAAGCTGCCGGAGCTGCGCAGCCTCTGCACGCAGGGGCTGCAGCGCATCTTCTACCTGAAGCTGGAGGACCTGGTGCCACCACCGCCCATCGTCGACAAGATCTTCATGGACACGCTGCCCTTCTGAAGCCCCCCCATCCCTCAGGGATAACCGGGTCGCCCCGGCTCCCACATGTGCCTTCATGGCGCTGCCCCAGTGCCTTTCGCCCGGGGGGGGCATTGCCGGCGCGGTGCTCCCCCTCTCCCCTGTAAAAACACCCCCTTTGTAAATAGCGAGCGGCCGGATCCTGTACAGAAAGGGGAGTGCGGGGGGGGGGGCACCCCCCAACCTCCCCCCCAGCCCCTTTATATATTTTTCCTTTATTTTTTGCCTCTTTGGGCCATTTTCTGTATATAAACTTGTACGAAAGCTGCCGAAAGCACCCGTTTCCCTCGTGCATCCTCCCTGCTTGTATCAGCTCTATTTAAGAGCGGGGGGTGGTGGTGTTTGGGGACAGGGGGGGCCGGAGCCGCACGTTGCCCACGCCGCTGCCCTTGAACCGTCACTCACCCCCCGGCACCTGTCGCCCGCCTGATTTATCCTCCCTAAAATAACCGGGAAGCGTGACCGTGTCCCCCTCCCCGTCCCTTGGGATGTGGCCAGCGCCAGCCGCGGCGGGGGGAGCCGGGGGGTCCTGGTGCATAGGAGGGGGGACCAGGCTGGTGCCGTGTGTAGTCCCCCCCCCCCCCAGCTTGTCCCCTTCATCCATCCGGGGACAGCCTGGCCCTGCAGCCAATGTCAATGGGGACACCGAGGGCCGGTGCTGAACAAGGGCCACATTGAAACGCTGGACCCGGGGGGCCCCGCGGCGGCACATAACAAGGGTCCCTCTGTCCCCCCCCTGCCGCCCACCCCCGCCATGGGGACAGCGCTGACGCACGGCAGGGCCATGGCGGGGGGGGTCGGTTTGGGGGGGGCAGGATGGCCTCATGCTGCAGGGATGGGGGGGATAAGGGGGGGTTATGGCTTGCTGTTGGGCTGGAGTGGCCATGTCATGGGGCAGGAATAACTGTGTCATGCCGTGCCAGTCCTACCGTTCACCCCGAAGCCACCGGCTGGCTCAGAGCAGTGTGGGGGGTCCCTGTCTCCTCTCCACAGTGTCCCACATGGTGCCCACCTTGTCCTCATCCCTGTCCCCATCCCCTTGGCAGCGGCTGCTGCAGGAGGGATAGGGACAATGGTGGCAGTGGGGCCAGGTAAAAATAGCCCTGCTGCTGGCACCGGCTCCATCGGCTGCCCCGGGGCAGCATGGCACTGACACATGTGTCACACGTGTGCCCGGTGACGTGCCACGGCCATAGCCCTCCCTGCTATTCCCACCAGCACATGTGTCCCCACAGGGGCAGGGGTGGCCTAACACCAGTGCCCCCTATCCCCATGTCCTCCTGTCCCTGTGCCCCCCATGTCCATCCATCCTCCCTGTCCCTGTGTCCCCCATGTTCCTATCTCCAGTATCCCCTATACCCCATGTCCCCATATCCCTCTGTTCCCCTGCCTCTGGTGGCCCCATGTCCCCCCCTTTCCTTGTGTCCCCATGCCCCTAGGGTCCTATGTCCGTGCGTCCCCCGTGTCCTCTCCTCGTCCCCCGTGGCGTGTCCCCCCGTCCTGGAGGGGGGTCACCGGAGGTCATTGGGGGGGCCCCCTGCCCCTCTGCGGAGCCTCCAGCCCAGGGGGCGCTGTGAGGAATTGTGCCGCTCTGCACCGCGGTAGGCCCAGCTCTGTGGCTCATCTTCCCGGAACGAACCAAGCGGGAAGCAGCGGGGAGGGGGAGCCGCGGAACGAGGACAGCGATTCCGCTCCCGGGACCGCACCGCGGCGGGGAGCACCACCGAGAAGCGCAGCCTTAACGGTGAGCGGTGTAGAGCGAGGAAACACGGCTCCTATTCGGGAGGCGCCGTCACTTTGGTAGATGGTGTGTTCTGAACACCCCCCCCATCGCAGATGGGCTGATCCACTTCCCTCCTCCCTGCGGTCAGATGGTCGGGCCCGGGCGGTGAGTGCGCGGTCGGGGCCGCGGGGCCGGGGGGAGCCGGGGCAGAGCGGGGTGGGGGGGCCCTCGGTGGGACCCCGGGGGTGGGTTCCGGGGGTGCTGCCCCAAGCGGCGGCACAACGAGACTCCCGCCGCCGCTGTCCGCCCGCAGGACCCGCTGCTGTGGCCCCCGCCGAGCCTCCCCCGCCATGAACTGCCGCGCCGAGGTGCTGGAGGTGTCGGTGGAGGGCCGGCAGGTGGAGGAGGCGATGCTGGCCGTGCTGCACACCGTCCTGCTGCACCGCAGCACCGGCAAGTTCCACTACAAGAAGGAAGGCACCTACTCCATCGGCACCGTGGGCACGCAGGACGTGGACTGCGACTTCATCGACTTTGCCTACGTCCGGGTCTCCTCCGAGGAGCTGGACCGGGCCCTGCGCAAGGCTGTGGGGGAGTTCAAGGTAAGGGGGTCCCATAGGGACAAACAGAGCTCGGGGCTGGGGCTGCGAGGGGAAGGGCGGTCCTTGTCCCCCCTCCCTGAGCGGGGCCATGCGCTGTTCCCGTAGGATGCGCTGCGCAACTCGGGCAGCGATGGGATGGGGCAGATTTCCCTGGAGTTCTACCAGAAGAAGAAGTCGCGGTGGCCCTTCTCGGACGAGTGCATCCCCTGGGAGCTGTGGACCATCAAGGTGAACGTGGTGAACCTGGCCAACGAGCAGGAGCGGCAGATCTGCCGCGAGAAGGTGGGCGAGAAGCTCTGCGAGAAGATCATCAACATTGTGGAGGTGATGAACCGCCACGAGTACCTGCCCAAGATGCCCACCCAGTCGGAGGTGGACAACGTCTTTGACACCAGCCTGAAGGACGTGCAGCCCTACCTCTACAAGATCTCCTACCAGATCACGGACTCCCTGGGCACCTCGGTCACCACCACCATGCGCCGCCTCATCAAGGACACTCTGGCTCTGTAGGCGCCACCGAGGCAGGTTCACCCTGCGTGGTGAGCAGCACAGCCCCTGGCTCTTTGGGACCCTTGGATCCCTCCTCTCCGCCTCCAAAAAGCCTCTGCAAGGAGCTAGACTTGGCCTGGGCCTTAATTGGGGGTTGCTGCTTGTTTGTTTTGCACCACGGGGCACTTGCGTGTCCTGGAGAACCGGCTCTGCAGCTCCCGGCTTGGCCGAGGGGTGCTGAGTCCTGGGGTGGGAGCTGCCGGTGCTGGAATGACATCCAGACCCGGGCCAGCCCTGCCTGTGGCTGCTTTCCAGCCCTCTCTGTGCGGCACAGCCAGCGCTGGCCTTGTCCCTGTCTGTCCCCTGTGGTGGCACCCCCAGGGGCGAGCTGCTGCCTCCTCGGGGGCACAATAAAGTGTTTCTCCTTTCCTATGGAGTCTGGTCATGTCCTGGCAGTTGATGGGGTCCCCCTGCTCCCCCCAGCCCCTGCTCCCCACATCCCATGGCCACCAGCCCCATGGCATCCCTGGGGAGAGGATGCCCCCTGTGTACACCGAAGGGATGGGGCAGTTCCTGCAGCACCAAGGGGGGGTCAAAGCCACTTCCCTCCCCCTGGGATGGGGCATGTGCTGGGCTCTGAGGGGGGGCCCCGCGGGTGATGAAGACGGTCCCTGACATCACTTAAACCCTCCCCGTCTGTCACTGCCACCACACTGCTGCCAGGAGGAAGAGGAGGAGGAGGAGATGCTGAACACCACGTTGGCCCAGGCTGGCGCCTGGGGGGTGGCCGAGGCCACCCAGATCGCCCTTGTCCTGGTGCTCGGTGTCACCGTCGCCTTCGCCCTCCTCTTCCTCGGCTGTAACCTGCTGCTGCGAGTGGAGCCCCTGGCGGCCCCCCCGGCACAGGGCGAGCGGCGCCCGTCCCATGAGGGGGCTCCCGAGGGCACGGAGGGACCCGTCTGAGCCCCGGCGATGGACACGGGGACCCCTCTGAGCCCCATGGATGGACACAAGGACCCCTCTGAGCCCCGGCGATGGACACAAGGATCCCTCTGAGCCCCGGCGATGGACACAAGGACCCCTCTGAGCCCTGGGGATGGACACAAGGACCTGTCTGAGCCCCATGGATGGACACAAGGACCCCTCTGAGCCCTGGGGATGGACACAGGGACCCCTCTGAGCCCCATGGATGGATACAGGGATGCAGGGATGGATGGAGGGAACACAGCAGCTTCACCTGCAGTGCCACAGATGGAGCAGGACGGCAACAGGGGCTTGTGCTGATGGATTAGGAGGGTCCTGGGCCGGGTCTGGATGCGGCCCTGGGCGCGGCGGCGCTGGTAATCCCCTGGGGGGATTAAGGGAAACTTTTATTCCCTGTTGTCAGGGTTAATCCCTGGGCTGGGCCCTGCCCTGAGGGGCTGCATCTGCCCCACTGCACCCGGGGGGAGGGTCTGGGGTCGCATCCTGCCCTTCCCAGCCCCTTGTATCCCAACGGTGGAGATGCTGGAGCCGCATCCTTTGGCCCCAATGATGCTCAGGCCTCATCCTGTCCTTCCATCCCCTTTCCCTTTGCTCCCAGAGCTCCCCCCAGCCCTAAACTGCGCCCATTCCCCCCCAGCTGCCAGCACTGGATGCACTGGGACCACCCCAAGAGGGGCTGGTGATGAGGGGGGGGCTTCTCCCCCTCCTTTAATCCCCTATATTTAATGACACCATTGCTTAAGGATCTTATCGCTGCATGTATGTGTGTCCCCCCCTCCCCGGATATGGGATTCCCAGCATGGGGATGCTCCCCAGGCCCCCTCTGTGCCGCCCCCCCCAGAGCAGCAGCAGCCGTGTAAAAGTCTCCATATATTTCACATGTACAAAAAGTCACTGGGGGAGGGGAGGGGGGTTGGATTTGGGGGGGGTCTGGGGCGGGGGGGGGGGCACCATCCTGCCACCCCGCACCCCACCTCCAGCCTGGCTTTGGTCCCTTTTCTTTGGCAACTAGTGTTCACATCCGTGGTCAAAGTGACGAGCGCGGGGGGGGCACCCCGTGGTCCCCATGGTGGTGGTGGTGGGGCTGTGGGGCAGTGACCCCCATATGGGGATGAGGGGGACCCCAAGGGGGTGGGGGCACCCCCAGGGGTCTGCTGGGCCCCCAACGCAGCCGGGGGGGGGGATTTGGCTTCTGTTGGGGGGGTCCAGGCAGTGACCCCCCGGTCCCAGTGCAGGGGACAGGGTACGAGTTGGTGGCACGAGGACGTGTCCCCCCCCGGCCGGTGCCGGGGTCCGGGCCCTGCCGCGGCTACAGCCGGATCCACCTGCGGGCTGAGGAGGGAAGGGGCCGTGTCACGGGCTGAGGCACCCGGCTGGGGTCCAGTGTTGCACCGGGATCCAGTGTAGCACCGGGACCCTGTGCTGGGATCCAGTATAGCATTGGGATCCAGTATAGCACTGGGATCCAGTATAGCGCTGGGATCCAGTATAGCACCAGGATCCTGCGCTGGGATCCAGTATAGCACCATAACCCTGCACCAGGATCCAGGATAGCACTGGGATCTTGCGCTGGGATCCAATATAGCACCAGGATCCTGTGCTAGGATCCAGTATTGCACTGGAATCGAGTATAGCACCAGGATCCTGCGCTGAGATCCAGTATAGCACCGGGACCCTGAGCTGCATCAGAACCCCCATGCTGCAAACCCCTCCTTGCACCAGGATCCAGTGCCAAGATCTTACGCCAGAACCTCCACATTCCGCTGGGATCCTGTGCCGGGCCCCAGCCTCACACTGGGATCCAGTGCCGGGATCCAGCCTCACACTGGGATCCAGTGCCGGGATCCAGCCTCACACTGGAATCCAGTGCTGGGATCCAGAGCCGGGATCCTGTACCAGGACCCAGTCTCGCACCAGGACTCTGCTCCACTCCGAGGGGCACCCCGAGGTGACGGCATGCGGGGAGGGGGCGTGCAGGAGGGGGCATGCGGGACAGGGGGGGCTCGGGGGGTACCGGGGGGGCTCGGCATGCCGCGGTACCTGGGGCTAACAGTTGGACTCGTCGTGGTGCGTCGGGTCGCAGAAGAAGCGGGACCCGCGCTTGGCCGTGCGGGCGGTGAAGGGGACGCTCTTGAGCGCTGCAGGGAGCGGGGGGGGGCACGGGCAGGGGGCGGGGACACACGGACACGTCAGCCCCGGGGCGCGGCGGGGCCGCGGGGGGCCGGGCCGGGGGTGGCGGGGGCCGTACCCGTGATGATGTCCTCGATGGTGCCGTCTTTGCCCTCGTAGACCGGGCGATGGTCCTTGGCCTGGCGCCGCCGCAGCTCCGCGATCAGCTCCTGCTGCTGCCACTTGTTGCGCTGTTGGGGAGCACAGGTTGGGGGTGCCCTGGGTGGGGGGGTCCCCTTTGTGTGTGGTGGCCCCGTGTCCCACCCGCGCTCACCTTCTCCTGCTTCTTGGCCTCCTGCGCCAGCAGCTTCTCCCGCATCACCTCCTCCTGCTTCTTCCGCGTCTCATTCTCCTGCTCCGCATCCTGCCAGAGAGACGGGCGGTGATGGAGCCATCCCCCCGCCAGCACCGGTGTTACCCCCGCCTCAATGTCCCCTCCCGGCCCAGCCTCACCTTATAGGAGCGGATGAACCGGACAAAGACCGGGAAGAAGACGGATGGGGGGGTGGTCTTGGGGCTCTCACCGAAGTACCGCACCACGGTGTTGTAGGCATCCTGGAGCGGGGACAGGGCTGTCACCCCACAGCTGCACCAAGGGGCAACACGAGGGTGTGCGAGGCGAGGCTGGTGCAAGGGGCGTGCAAAGCAACACGTGCACAAGGAGCATGTGAAGCAACACACGCGCGAGGGGTTTGCAAAGCAAGGCAGGGGTGCACATGGAGCGTGCAAAGCAACACGTGTGCGCCAAGGCACACACGAGGGGCATGCAAGGTGTGCAAGGGGTGCATGAGGGGTGTGCAAGGGGTGCACGAGGGGTGTGCAAGGGGCACACGAGGAGCGTGCAAGGGGCGCAGGAGGGCTCACCTCGGCCGTGCGCGCGTCCCGCTGCAGCCGCTCCAGCTTGCCCTCGCTGCTGGCCAGGAAGCCGCGCAGGACGCTGTGCTCGTGCAGCCCGCACTCGCGCCGCAGCAGCTCCATGCCCCGGCCCAGCTCCTTCACGTCCAGCAGCACGTTCTCCAGAGACACTGCGGGGACACGGGGCTGGGCTCAGGGCACGCACAGAGGGGGTTCGGGGAGGGGTTTGGGGTGCGGGGATGGGGGTACCTGCAGCTGCCTTCTCCACAAAGTGCAGCTCCTGCCAGAAGGTCGCCAGCTCTGGGTACTTCTCCCGCACCGTCAGCGCGATGAAGTGCAGCAGCGTCATCTTCCTGTCTGTCGACTTGGTGTCCAGGAGCTGTGGGAGGATTCGGGATGGGGGCTCAGAGCTGGGGATCCCCGCGATGCCCGCGGTAGGTTGGGGGGATCCCAGCACTGCCCACCAGGTCCAGGCTCTGCAGCTTGAAGCCGTAGACGGCGCCACGTTTGCTGCTGTTCATGTAGTTGCCCAGCGCCAGGATGATCTGCAGGGATCCAGCAGGAACAGAGGGTCAGCAAGGAGCAGGACATGGGGCAGCGAGGATGGAGGGTGGGATCCAACCCACCTCCAACATGTGCTTCAGCTTCTGGGAGGACTTGACAGAGGCCGAGGCCGCGATGATGGCATTGAGCTGCTGCAGGGGCACGGGAGGGAGGTCAGTGGGGTCCCCCTGGGTGCACCCATGGGTGCAAAGCCCTCGTCCCTGGCTCGTACCGGTGTGAGCATCTGGAGGTTGTCGGTGAAGTTGCCGAGGAAGGCCATGATGGCCATGCGCTGCGGCAGCCGCTCCACCTTGCTGAAGTGCAGCATGAAGCGGTCCTCGTCCGCCAGCTCCTCCAGCGGCTTCCGCTCGCGCTCGTACTGCCGCAGCGCCTTCGCCTCCGCCTCCGTGGGCAGGAACCGCATCAGGCACTCCACGAAGTCCACCGGCAGCGTCGCCAGGTCGAACCTGTGCCCAGAGCACCCCGACCAGAGCCATCGCACCCCAACCTGCACCCATTGCACCCCAGCCAGGCCCATTGCACCCCGACCAGAGCCATTGCACCCCATGTGGGACCCTGCACCCTGCCTGGGCTCACTGCACCCCAACCAGACTCACTGCACCCCAACCAGACCCCTGCGCCCTGCCGGTGCCCATTGCACCCCAACCAGATCCATTGCACCCCAACCAGCCCCCTGCACCCTGTCTGGACCCATTGTACCCCAACAACACCCATAGCACCCCAACCAGACCCCCTGCACCACAACCAGATCTATCGCACCCCAACCAGACTCCTGCACCCTGCCTGTGCCCATTGCACCCCAACTAGATCCACTGCACCCCAACCATCACCCTGCACCCTAGCTATCCCCCTGCACCCCAACCATCCCCCTCCACCCTAACTAGCCCCACTGTACCCCAACCATTCCCCCTGCACCCCAACCACCCCCCTGCACCCCAACCACACCTCCTGTGACCTGCCTGCGCCCATTACACCCCAACAAGCCCCACTGCACCCCAATCAGTCCCCACTGCCCCCGCTGCTCCCCAGTGCCCCCACTGCCCCCCGCACACACGTGTGGATGGCCCTGCAGATCTCCTCGGCGCCGCGGCCGGCCTTGCGCAGGGTGATGGCCAGGTTCTTGGCGCGGTTGGCCTCCAGCAGCGTCACTTTGCTCGCCGCCTTCTGCGCCCCTTTGCTCTTGGCACACACCAGGTCGAGCGCCGGCCCCTGCGCCTTGGTCTTGAACAGCTCCTCGAAGCGCTCCAGGTCCAGGTCCTGGTGGGGTGAGGAGGGGGCTCAGAGGGGACAGCAGTGGTGGCACTGCTTCGGGGGGGGGGTCCCAGCTCACCTCCAGCACCCGTTCATCATCCAGCTCACTGAACACAGTCCCGCTGATCTGGTTGGGCTTCAGCGCCGTCCAGTTGAAGACGGGCAGCCGGAACTTGGTTTTGATGGGCTTCTTGATGCGGATGGCTGCAGCAGGGCAGGAGCCGGCTCAGCCCCCGCCAGTGCCCCCCCTGCACCATCCAGGTCCCCTGTGCCACCCCTTCCTTGGCCATTGCAACCCCAACACCCTGAGACCCTTCCCCTTTGTCCCCTTGGTCCCCACCTACCCGAGAGCCCCACGGTGAGCGCGATGGAGGGCGAAGCCCCGGGCAGTGGCGGCGCTGGGGGGCACTTGCCTGTGAAGAGAGGAGAGGGTGAGGCCTTGTCCCCCTGGTTTGGGGACCCCCCGTCCTCACGAGTGGCCCAGCACCAGGGACACCCGGGTTTGGAGGCTCCCTCCCCATCCTGGGGATGCTGCAGCCCCGGGGTACCCGGTTTGGGGGTGCCGGTTTGGGGGTGGCCGGGTTTGGGGGAACCTGGTTTTGAGGGTGCCTGGTTTGGAGGTACCCGGTTTTGGGGGTGACCAGTTTTGAGGGTGACCAGTTTTGAGGGTGCCCGGTTTTTGGATACCCAGCTTGGGGGTTCCCTGTGGACTCACCCGGCAGTGGGGGTGCGGGGGGCGGCAGGGGGGGCGCGGGCGGTGGCGGGGGGGGCGCAGGCTCCGCGGGGGGCAGGACGGGGACCCTCGGGGTGTCCCCCGGGGGCTCGGGCTGGGGCTGGGGCGGGGCCTCGGCGCCCGGCCCCGGGGGCGGTTCGGAGCCGTAGCGCCGCCGGAACGCCTCGTCCTTCTCCTGGATCAGGCGCCGCAGCGTGTGCACTTGGTGGCTCGTGTGCTCGTAGGTCTCCTGCGGATGGCGAGGGTCAGCGTGGGCATGGGGGGGCCGGACCCCTCCCCATGGACCCCATGGACCCCCCCTCACCTTGACCACCTCCAGCTCCTTCTCCCGCTGCAGCAGCTGCTTCTCCAGCTCCGCCACCCGCATCATGTTCTCATTCTCCAGGTCCAGCAGCTTCTCTGTTAGCTGCGGGGGGGGGACACGGATGTGACACCAGCTCCGGGACACACACACACCCTCCCCCCCCGGTGTCCCCACAGCCAGGACCCGTGTCCGTGTGCTCACGTACATGGGAGAGATGCTCCTCCAGCTCCTCCACCTTCTCCAGCGCCACGTTCTTGGTCTCAGCATCCTCCAGCAGCCCCCCCACGTCAAAGACGTTGTCCAGGTACGCTTGGATCTGTACCTGCAGCTTCTCGCTCTCTGTGTGCCTTGACTTCTGCGGGCATCGGGGCAGCGTCAGGGATGGGGGGGTCCATCGGGGATCCCCCTCCACCCCCGCCGACCCCCCCATACCTGCAGGAACTCCTCCAGCCCCAGCTTGGTGAACTCATACTGCAGATGGACACGGAAGTTCATGTCCTCCACCGAGTGCACCACGATGTTGATGAACTGCATGCAGGCGACCTGCAGGCAGGGCCAGTGTCACCAGAGCCCCCCCTCAGCATCCCATCCCAAAGACCCTCCTCCTCTCCCAGGATCCGGTGTCCCACCATGAAGTCGATGCTGCTGTCCTCGTTGCGGAAGTAGTCCATCAGCCGCTCGAAGCGGTGCTTCTCCTTGCAGACCTGAGCGGGCAGCAGACATGGGGTGAATATGGAGTTTCCCCCACCTCAGCCATCGCACCCCCATCCCCTGGGTCCTGGTCCTCCATCCCAGCCTGATCCTGGTGCTCCCGGTGTCCCCATCCCAGCCCGGTCCCGCTCTTGGTACCTCCTTGAAGTTGTCGAAGGCAGCCAGGATGATCTCATGGCCACCCCTCACCAAGCAGACGGCTGCCAGCAGCTCCAGCACCAGCGCCTTCATCCTAGGGCAGAGCCACACCATCACCAACACACCATCGCCATCACACCATCGCCATCACACTGGCACCATCACACCAGCCGGCACTGGGGATCCCCCATTGCAGACCCCCATTGCCAGACCCCCCCCTTACCTCGGGTTCTTGTTATTGAGGCTCAGGGCAATCTCATTGACAGCGTGGGGATGGGACATGACCAGATTGAAGCCATACTGTGGGGACGGAGCAGGGACGGCATTAGCAGTGCCGATGCAGCGGCAGTGGTGGCATCGGGGGGTGTGTGTGTCCCCTCCCCTGGTACCTGGTAGTTCATGATAGCCCGGAGACACATGATGCAGAGGTGGACGTCGTCCTTCTGGCTCACCAGGCGCGAGTTCTTCAGCGCCCTGCGGCTCGGCAGCGTCCCGTAGCTGGGGGGACACGGGGCGCCGGTGAGCGGGACCCTCCCACAGGAGCTGCACCGGACCCATGGGACCGTGGTGGGGACAGCGCGGGGACAGCGCGGCTTCGAGGGGGAAGAGGCAGAGAGAAGCAACCGGAGGGCGAGAGGGCCAGAGGGGGGCGCAGACGCGGAGCGGAGCCGGCGCCGGGCAGCCGGTACTTACCGGCAGAGATAGAGAGAGAGCAGAGCCAGAGGGGACAGGGGGGCCCGGGCCTGGAAGCAGAGACGGGGCGAGTTACCCCGGGGCAGAGCCAGAACTGGGGCGAGCGGAGGCAGCGGCACAGGGACAGGGCCGGTAGTGTGGGACACGGTGTGCAGGGCAGTGCAGGATGTGGCACGTGTGGCACCAGGCACGGTACAGCCATGTACAGCAAGGCACAGAGGGCACCATGGGCAGAGCAATGTGTGGCATAGGGCAGGATGATGCATGTCACAGGGCACACACCAGGGCAGAATGGTGCATGGCACAAGGCAGAATGGTGCATGTCATAAGGTACACACCAGGGCAGAATGGTGCATGGCACAGGGCACACACCAAGGCAGAATGGTGCATGGCACAAGGCAGAATGGTGCTTGACATAGGGTACACACCAGGGCAGAATGGTGCATGGCACAAGGCAGAACGGTGCTTGGCATAGGGTACACACCAAGGCAGAAGGGTGCATGGCACAGAGCACACACCAGGGCAGAATGGTGCATGGCACAAGGCAGAATGGTGCTTGGCATAAGGTACACACCAGGGCAGAATGGTGCATGGCACAGAGCACACGCCAGGGCAGAATGGTGCACGGCACAAGGCAGAATGGCGCACGGCACAGGGCACACACCGCGGCAGAGCGTGGCACTGGCGGGACCCACCGGCCGCGGTGGGTACGTACCGTAGGGCGCTCTGGCGGGCGGAGCGGGCGATGCTGCTGGCGAAGGGCGCGGGCAGAGCGCTGGGGGGCTGCAGATCCTCGATGGACCTGCTCCAGGCGCGCAGCTTCTCCAGCGCGCCGTCCTCACCTTCCAGCCCCTCAAAATCCAACCTGGCACACGGGGAACGGGCGGGAGCACACAGGGAAGGGAGCACACGGGGACGAAGCACACAGGGAAGGAGCACACGGCTTCGGCGCGGAGCAGCAACAGCCACTGCAGCAAGCGCTGAAGCGGGTGGCAGCAGCGGGGCAGGGAGAGCCGCGAGGGGGGCCCCGGGACCCCCAACCCGGGTGGGCAGGAGGGGGACGAGCATCTCGTGTCCCTCCAGACACCATGGTGCTGATCAGAGGCTGATAGGAAGGAGCTGCCACGGGGCATCTCCCAGCACCCCAGGGCCCCCCCAGCACCCCACTCACATGACGGCACACTGGGCGAAAGACAGGTAGTTCACCAGCACGTCCAGCCCCTTATTCTCATCGTTGAGGAACTCGCGCACCCACCTACAGCACCGAGCACCCATCAGAGCCCGCCGGAGCTGGGGACCCCCCACTCCCGCTATGATCCCCCCATCACCACCATAGGGAACCAGGCACCAAGGGGGTCCTGAGGGGGTGTCCCGGGGCTCAGCGGCCGTTGCAGCTCCTCGGCTATCGGCGGCGCCAGCCCCGGCGCAGCTTTATCTGCCGGCTGCAGGGCAGGGAGGGCTCGGGGCCGGCGGGAAGCGGAGCTGGGTGCTGGGGGGAGCACCCCGGGGTGGGATGGGAGGTCTGGGGTGCCCCTGGAAAGGTGTTGGGGTACACGGGATGGGCACATGGGGAGCGGGACTGTGCGCACAGGGAGAGGCTGCACCCAGGGATGCTGGGTGTGAATGCACGGCCTCGGGGGGCCCCACGCCTGTACCCTGCCTATACCCTGCCTGAACCCTGCCTATACCCTGCCTGAACCCCGCCTGTACCCCTGCCTGCACCCCTGCCTGCACCCTGCCTATACCCTGCCTGTTCCCTGCCTGCAGCTCGTGAGTCAGGCAGCAGCGGGAGCTGGGGGGGGGGGCTCCGGGGGGCCGCCCCTTTCCTGCCGGCGCCAGCCCCTCGCCCCAGCCCGTTTCCTGTCTCCGGCTGCTGCTATTTTCGGGCCGCGGTTGGGGAAGAGCCGAATGTCGCGGCCGCGCTGGGGCCGGTGGCGGGGCACAGCCCCCGCACGTGCACGAGCCGCCCCGCGCACGCGGCACCCGCCGGTGACACCCCCGGTAACGGGCCCCCCTCTCCCCCCCCCCCGAGATGCCGCCGGTGTCGAACCTCCCCCTCTCGGTGCCGGGAGGAGCTTCCACACGGGGCGGCATCGGCGGTACCCGCCCGCCGCATCCGCTCCCGGGACCTGCCCCGGCAGCGCTGGTCCCGCGGCACGGCCGGGGCAGGAACCGGAGCAGTTCCTGCAGCGCCTCCGGCTTCCCCTGCAGCTGCGGCGGGGCCTGGCCGGGACCACACATCCCCCCCTCCGGGATCCCATAACCCCCCCCCGGACCCTACAGCCTCCCCCCCGGGACCCCAAAACACCACCGGGACCCCAAACAACCCACCCCGGGACCCCAAACTCACCCGATGTGGTTTGTCCTCAGGCTGATCTCCAGCTCACGCAGGACTTTGGTGGACTCCTGCACCCTCCTCCTGAACTTCTGGGGGCAGAACAAGGCTGAGCCGGGCCCCCCCCGGCCCCTGTAGCCCCCGACCCCCTCCAGGGCCACCCAGCCCCTCACCTTCCTCGTGACGCCCGGCTCCAGGAAGCTGCGCAGCTTTTGGATGTAGGCGTGGGGGGGGCTCTTGACCTGGAACCGCTCCTGGCGGGGACACAGGGGTGTTGGTGGCACCAGAACGGGAGCACAGCCCCCCCCATAGCTCCCCATAGCCCCCAACCTGGTCGCAGATGAGGTCCCACTTCTTCTCGTTGTCATACTGCCGCAGGAGCCGGGCTTTGTCCGGGGGCAGGTTCATGGAGCTCTGGGGGGCAGAGGACGGAATGTCACTCCTGGGAGACACGGAGACGCTGCCACCCACTGAGGACACAGCCAGGGACCCTGACACTGGGATGCACACGGGGACAGCAGTGAGGCACAGGGATAATGTGGCACAGGGACAGCAGTGTGACACGGTGACAGCGGTGCCACCAAGGCCGTGTGCCAGCCACCGGCTGCACCAAATCTCACGCATCCTTCCTGTCTGCTCCCGCTTCCTCGCCACAGAACCGCAGCCTCCGGTCCCCAACCGCGGTGCCCGGGGGACCGGGCATCTCCATGGCAGATACCGGGACCGGCTGGAGCAGGATGCGGCCCGGGGCTACCGGACCAGCAAGGGCACTAACGGGATGCCCCGGTGGCGGGGATGCGGGATGGCCGCGGGCTTGGCGCTGTCCTGGTGATGCCACCCTGTTGGGCGATGCCACCCTGGAGGCGGGAGATGCCGTTACCGGGATCCGGTCACCACCACAGCTGGGAGATGCCAACGCTCCACCCGCTCCGTCGCAGCTAAAATTATCCCTCCCTGGTCCCCCCCCCGGGCCCCGCGGAGCCGCAGGAAACCGGGACAACGCCTGGGCGAGGCCGGGCACCCCCGGGCAGGACACAGCGCCAGGGGGGTGGCAGCGGCACCGCCACCATGGGGTCCCCCCCACAATTGCCCTGGGGACGGTGCCCCCTCCCCAAAGAGCCCCGCTATTGGCACACGGTGACCACCGGCAAAACCGCGCCCCCAGGGACACCCCGAGGCTGGAGGGGGGTACACGGAGGGGCCCCAGCCGGGGGCACCGGGGGTGGCTTTGAAGCGCAGCCGCCCTCACCGGCATTCCCGCCGCTCGCTTCCTGCCTTTGTGGTGGGAGCGGGGCCGCTCCCGGCCGGGCACTTCCTCCGCCACCGCCCCCCCCACCGGGGACCCCCCCTTAGTTGACTGAGTCGTCTCCCCCCGCGCCGGGAGCCCATCCCAGGGTTCGGGACACCAGGGCTGGATCGTGCCCGGCCACCGGCGCTGCAGCCCCATCCCATGAGGAGCAACCGGGACGGCACCGGGAGGGGGGACAACACCGGGGTTCCCCCAGTGCCACCCCCCCCTCCAAAGTGCCACATACACCCCCCCCGCCATCGGCCTCGCCCGGCAGGATGCTTCCCCCCCGCCACCGGCCCCACCGGGACCGGCTGCCGCATCCGCCCCGCGTGGGACGTGGGGACGGGCAGCGAGTGTCCCTCGCAGCGGGGGGTGCCGGTGACCCCCCGGTACTCCCCGGTTCCGCCTCCCAGAGCCCCGCGGGACCACGCTCGGTATTTCCTGCCCGGCCGTGGCTTCCGCTGGCCGCAGCCACCACCGGGAGTCGGGAACCGTGTAGCCCCCGGTGTCACCCGGCCATGGTGGCCCTGCCGGCGTCCCCCATGCCTGTGGACGGGCCACCGGGGACGCGGTGGCCCCCATGACAGCGGCGGTGCCGGGGTCACCGCCGGGCACCTCCCGGTGCCCGGGTGGCACCGCAGCCTTGGCTGGTGACCGCAGCGAGGTGGCCACCGCCCCGGCCGGGACCGCGGCCCCGGGGCCGCGCAGGGACCCGCACCCCGGGGGACCCGCACCCAGCCCCGTCCGCCGTCTCGACGGGACATCCCCGGTTCAAAAAGCCCCGGGGCCGAAGGGGCCCCTCCCCGGTGGCACCGGGAGTGGCGTCACCCCCCGGGGATGTCCCGGGACGGGCTCCCCCCGCCCCGCGGCCACTGCCCATCCCCGCGGCACCGGCGCTGCCCGCCCGCCCCCGGCTCCTCCTGGCGCCGGTGCCCGCCCGCAGCCGGACGCCGGGAGGGGAGCGCGGCGGCGGGGCGCGTCCGGCCCCGGCGGGCGCACCGGGAGGGGTCGCGGGTACGGGCGGACCGGGAGGGCGCGACGGGACCCGGAGGAGGTGCAGCGGGAGCAGGGACGGAGCGCGGGGGAAGCGCAACGGGGAAGGGGAAGCGAGGGGGGAGAACCGGGAACCGGAGGGACGCAGCGGGCGCCCGGGGCCACGGCGGGGGATCGGGGTCTCACCAGCACCAGGGCGAAGCGCTCCTCCAGCTCGCAGGGCTCCGGCATCGGCATCTTGCCCGGGGCCAGCAGCCCGGGCCCCCCCGAGGCCGCCGCCGCCGTTCCCGGTCCCCGGGGCAGCGCCTCCCCGTCCGCGCTCTCCACGTTCCCCATCCCCGGCCCAGGCACCGGGGGGCGGCGGGGGAGGCTCAGCCCGTCGCGTCCGGCCGCCGCCGCCTCCCGGCCCCGCCCCGCCCCGCCCGGCCCCGCCCCGGCCCGGTGCGCGGCAGCGCCGCCAGGGGGCGCGCAGGCACGGGCTGGCTACCGGCGGCGCCACAGGGGGGCGCGCAAGGGCAAAGGCAGCCAGTGGTGCGGCACCGATTGGCTCGGCCATGGCTACGTCTACCAATGAGCGTCGCGCTTCTGTGCGGGGGAGGCTGCGTGTGACCAACTGCGTCTCTCGGGCGCGGCCGGCAGCCAATGAGCGCCAGCCGCGGCTCGCCCCGCCTCACCCCGGGGTGGAGGCGGTTAGCCAATAGAACGAAGTGGAGGGCGGGCCCCGGGGCGCGCTGGCCAATGAGGGGCGGAGGCGTGGCGGAGTGGGGAACCGTTCGAGGCCTGGCACGGACGCGGAGCCGCGCAGGTGAGGGCGGCGGCGGGGGGGGCCCGGGCCGGGCGCGGGGGGCTCCGGGCAGCGCCCGCCCCCACCGGGGGGGGGGGCCCCGACGGCTCCAACCCTCCCCATAGCCCGCACCGGGGGGGCCCGGCCCAGCTTGGGCCGCTCCTGCGCCCCCCCCCCCCCCAGGCCCCGCTGCCGGGTCCGGGTCCAGGAGGACACCGCGGGGGGGCTCCAGGGGCGCCGGTCCCGGTCCCGGTCCCGGTTCCGCACTGTCCGGGGGGGCGTCGCCATCGGAAGTGAAAGGGCTCCAGCCGCGGCTGTGGGGCGCTGTCCCGGTGCCGCCCCCCCCCGCCGTGGGGCAGCCCCCACCCGGTGTCAGCGCGTCGCGGGAGGTGCCCCACAGGGCGCCCGCACAGCGGCAGCTTCCCCCGTGCCTTGCGCAACCCGCGGCGCTGCTCCTGCCCCACGGCGGGGCCGGGCCGGCAGCGCTCCATTGGCGACGTGCCGCCGGGCCGGTGCGGGGCTGGGCTGGGCGCTGCCGGGGCAGGAGGGGGACAAGGGGCCACGGGTGGTGCTCCCGCTGGAGCTCGGAGGCTGGGGCTCGGAGCAGGAGGAGGCCCATTAGCGCTGCCGGAGCTCCTCCGGGACGTCATTACGGGCGCTAATAGCAGCTCAAAGCCGCTTCCCAGCTGCCGGCAGCTCCCGCGGGGGCCGGGACCCCCCCCCCGGGGCACCCGCAACACCCCGCAATGCTTGCACCAGCTCCTGGGAGCATCCCCGCAGCTCCCAGCTCCTTTATCCCTTTGGGGGGTTCCAATGGGGTCCCCCTGACCCGCTGCCCCTCCTGCAGCTTGACCCTCAGCCCAGCGGCCGGTGCCCCCCCCCCAACCCGGCACCATGAACGTCTTTGACCGCAACATCAACTTTGACGCCCTCTTCAAGTTCTCCCACATGTGAGTAAAGCCTTGGGTAAAGCGGGGGGGGGTCGGGGGGGTCCCTCCTGACAGCCCCTCACTGTCCCCCCCATTGCCCACAGCTCGGCCTCCACCCAGGAGCATCTCAAGAGGGTCTACGCCAGCTTCGCCCTCTGCATGTTGGTGGCGGCCGTGGGGGCCTACGTCAATGTGGTGACCCACCTCTTCCAGGTGAGCAGCCGTTGGGGTGTCAGGGTGGCCCCCCCACCCCCCCGGCTCACACCCCCCACACACACACCCCGAGAAATGCGATGCCGGGTCCCCATCTGCCTCTCGCCCCACAGCTGAGCCTGCTGACCGGCCTGGGGGCCCTGGGGCTGATGGTGTGGCTGACGGCCACCCCGCACAGCCGCGACACGGAGCGCAAGAGGCTGGGGATGCTGACGGGCTTCGCCTTCCTCACGGGTGGGTGACACCGGGGACCCCCCCCGGACCCTGGGGGGAGCGGGGATGAGAGCCCCGAATGGCTCCGGTGACATCCTGCTCTGTCCTTCAGGCATCAACCTGGGGCCCCTCCTGCAGATGTGCATCTCCATCAACCCCAGGTAGGAGCAGCCCCCCCCTTCCCGGTGCCCCCCGGTGCCCCCCCAGGCCCTGCTCACCCCCTGTTCTCCCCCCCAGCATCATCCCCACCGCCTTCCTGGGCACCGCCACCATCTTCACCTGCTTCTCGCTGAGTGCCCTGTACGCCCGGCGCCGCAGCTTCCTCTACCTGGGAGGTGAGAGGGGCCAAGGGGGGGTACCGGGGGAGACCTGGGGGCTCCCCACGGCGGGGCAGGGCCAGGCCTCACTCCCTGCCTTCTCCCTGCAGGATTCCTGCTCTCCGGCCTCACCCTGATGCTTCTCTCGTCCTTGGTTAACTCCTTCATGGGATCCACTTGGCTCTTCATGGTGAGGCCCCTCCTGCCTGCCGGGACCCCCCGCGGGATGGACAGATGGACGGACGGACAAACGTCACCTCCATTTGTGGCACCAACATGGACCCATCCGTGTCTAACGTCCCCTCTCCCTCCCGCAGGCCAACCTCTACCTGGGGCTGATGATCATGTGCGGCTTCGTGCTCTTCGACACGCAGCTCATCATCGAGAAGGCGGAGAGCGGGGACAAGGATTACATCTGGTGGGTGCTGGGGGGGCACAGGGGCTGGGGTGGGCTGGGATGGGATGGGACAGGCCCCCCCGGTGACGTCCCCCATCCCACAGGCACTGCGTTGATCTCTTCCTTGACTTCGTCAACATCTTCCGGGAGCTCCTCATGATCCTGGGCATGACCGAGGTGGGTGATGGGGCCTGGGCATGGCCTGGGGGGGGACAAACCCACCCCTTGGAGCCCCCCCAGTGATCAACCACCCCCTTTCCTCTCGCAGAACAAGAAGAAGGAGAAGAAGTGAAGCGGCTCCAGGCCGAGGTGGAGCCGTCCCCATCCCCATCCCTGTCCCCATCCCCATCCCACCCATCCCCGTCCCCTCTGGTCCATTCCAGGGTTGCGCTTTGCTGCCGTGAGAAGCAGCCGGAAGCTTTCGCCTCTCGTGGGTTTTTTCTCTTGTTCAAGCTTTTCTTTGATTAGAAACTGGCCAATTTGTGGATCCTGCTGGAATTTGGCTCCCCCCAACCCCCCCTTTCCCAGCTCCCCCCCCCCCTTTATCCCCCATCCCATATCCCACGGCTGACACATTCCGGAGCTTTCCAGAGTCACCGTGTCCCTGCGGCAGCCGGGATGGCGGGGGGGGGAGCTGGTGGGACCCCCCCCTGCAGCCAGATTCCCCATTAGTGCCAAGAAATCCAATGGGAAAGCAGTGGCGGGGCCGGCGCGATCCGAACCGGAGCTATCCCAATCCCGCTGCCGCCTCTTTGTACACCGGGATGATTGAATAAACGCTCAGAATGGAACCCTCAGCCCCGTCCCTGTGTCCATCCTTGTGTCCGTGTGTCCATCCCGCGGGCAGAGACCACAGCGGCTGCACAAGACCTATATAAATAAACCGGGGGGGGCACGGAGGGGGCACTTTTATTGAGTTAAAAACCCGGCGGCGGGGGCTGTACACGGCGATAGCACCATCGGAGAGAACCGGGTGATGGGGGGGGGGGAACCGGGGTACCGGGACACACACACCCCCCCCAAGTCCCCGGTAAGGGGGAGCAGGGCTCGGGAAGGGGGGGGGGTGTGGAAGACGTGCGAGCGCGGCGCGGGGGGGTCAGCCCTGGCTGCCGCAGGACGAGAGGCTGTCATAGAGCGAGTCACTGAGCGACTCCGAGTGCTCCAGCCCCGGGGGGCCGCGCCCCCCATCCCGCGACGGCGCCTCGGTGCTGCCCTCGTCCCCCACGTCCGAGGCGCTCGGGGTGCGGCTGCTGCTGGCGCTGAGGGCGGGCGGCAGCGGCGCCTCCGGGGACGCCCCTCGGTGCGCGGCGGGGCTGCAGACGGGCGCCTGCGGGGGGACAGCGCGGTCAGGCTGGGCTCCCCCCCCCGCCTCCCATCAGTACCGATTACACCCCATTTCCCCCCCTTTCCTTCCCCTTACCAGCGGGGGCCGGTGCAGCCCCTCCAGCCCCTCCGCGGGGCAGAGGAAGGGGTCGGCGGCGCCGCAGGCTTTGGCGTTGGGGAAGGTCCAGTTCTTGCTCTGCTGGACGCGCCGCGGCTTCCCGGCGTCGGCACCGGCGTCTGGGGGGGCGAGCAGAGGGATTGGGGGGGGGTCAGCTTTCTGCAGAGCCCCGCTGTGACCCCCAATGGGGTGCTGAGCCCCCCTCATAGCACTTTGTCCCCACCGTCCCCCGTAGGACACTGACCTGGGGGCCCGGCGCGGTGGCCGGGGGGGGCCGGGGGGCGGCACGTCGGGGTGCTCCGGTGTTTGGGTGCCACCAGCAGCTCCTCAGCGCTGGGAACCTCCCGCTCCAGCGTCCGGGCCTTGCGCGGCACTTTGGTGCTGGCCGGTGGCCGCCCTGGCACGGGCCCACCGGGCAGTGGCTCGGGGCGGCCCCGCGGCTTTGGGGTGCTCTTAGCAGGGACCCCCCCATAGTCAGGGGGCGGGAAGGTCCCGATCCCACTGTCCAGTGTCCGCGTCAGTGACCCACAGGCTGGTGGCACAAGGGGAGGAATCAGTGCCGGGGGATCCGTCCTGGTGCCCCTCATCCCGCCGTATCCCGTCCCCGGCACCCCCTCACCGGGGAAGTGCTGCGACGTCCCCGACTCGGACAAACTCTCATCCGATGGCAGCTCGTCCCGGAGCCCCACATCCGGCACCTATGGGGGGGTGCAGAGGGTGAGCGGCTGCGGGGGGCGATGGGGAAGGGGTATATGTGTGTGGGGGGGGTGTCCTCGCCTTGTCGGGGGGCTCCCGCAGGTGCCCCACGATGCCGTTGCGGGGCGGGCGGCAGAGCCGGGGGTCTTTGGCGTCGGGGGGGACCCGCCGGAGGTCACAGAGCTCCCGCTTGTGCTCCAGGCGGCTCTCGTAGGGCACGTCCTTCCCGTCCACCCTGCGGACCGCACTGTGTGGGGCGGGCATCCCAAACCTGCCCCACACCCCGCCCGCAAAGCGGGCACTGACCTGTCCAGGAGCTGCTGCATGAACGTCTCGGCCGTCACCTCCTGGTACATGACCGGGAGGTGGCCGGTGCCGCGGGGGGCACAGCGCGGCCGCCCCTTCTCCAGCGCCAGCCCCTGCAGGAACGCGTGTTCCTCCCGCAGCGCCTTGCGTAGATCCTCCGCCTTCTCCATCAGCTTCGAGATGTTGAGGCTCTCGGCTTCCAGCTTGCGGGCGGCCAGTTTCACCTCGCGGCGCAGCGGGGCCGGGGTCCCGGCCCATTCCCGCCCGCGGCCGCCGTCCCCGCGGCGGCTCAGCGCCGGCAGCTTGCTCCGCCGCAGCCCGAACCAACTGGCCAAGCCTCCGGCCGCCTTCCCCTTGGCCTCGGCCGCCGGCGCCCGCTCCTGCCCCTGCAGCCGCAGCACGTTCTCCTCGATGCCCTTCATCACCTTCTCCTCAATGGCCGAGTGTGCGGCGGCGCCCGGCAGCGGGCCCGTCCCGGGGGGCTCGGGGGCCGCTGGTGTCTTATGGGACCCCCCCGCTGCTTTGGCTCCCGCCGGCTCCTCGCCCCGCGGCGTCCCGGCTTTGCCAGCGCCCGCCTTGGTGGGCAGCTTGGTGGGGCTGCCGTGGGGGCTGCGGGTGGCTTTGGCGGGGGGCGCCGGGGGGGCCCGCGGTGGGGTCCTGCCGCCGGTGGGGCGCCCCTTGCCCCCCGCCTTGCCGGGCTCCCCCATGGAGCCGGAGGAGTAGCACCGCGCCAGGGGCTCCCCAGCGTGCGCCGGCTCGGGGTGCTTCAGGCTGCCCCCCAAACCCCCGCCGCGGGACGGGGGGCGCAACTCAGCCCCATGGCCCCGCTCGGGCCGGCCCGGGCCGGGGGGCTCACGGCCTTCAGCCCCTCGCAGCTTGCCAAGGGCCGCCAGGCGCTCCTTGAAGGGCAGGTAGCCCGGCTCGGGGGGCTTCTTGCCGGGGCGCCGGGTCGGGGCCGAGCCCCCCGTGCCCCGGCGGGTGCTGGGGGGGGAGGCGGCCGCCTGCTCGCCACTGGCGGCGGGGCCCGGGGTCCCGGGGGGCTGCTCGGCCGCCTCATAGGGCCGGGGCGAGGGTAGGACGGGGGGTTCGGGGGAGCCGGGCTCGGGGGGGGCATCGGGGGAGGCCGCTCTGGGGGTGACCTCGGGGTTGCCGCTGCGACACGGGATCCTGGAGGCCTGAGCGAGCTGCGGGCTGAGGCGCAGCCCCGCGGGGGGGGGCGGCAGTTTGAGCACCTTGGGGGGCGAGGGCAGCGCGTTGGGGACCCCCCCGGGCGAGAGCGGCGTGAAGCCGCCCTCGGGGCTCTCCTCGCCCGGGGCGTAGAGCCCCAGGAAGGACGCGGGGAGCTCCCCCCCGCGCCGCTGCCGGGGGGCGCCCCCGGGCGCTTCTCCATTGCGGCGGCAGCACCCGGGCTCCCCCCGCAGGAGCCGCTCGGCCAAGGCGCTGAGGCCGAGGCGCTCGTCGGGCGAAGAGCAGGGGCTGCCCTCGGCCCCCCGCCACCCCCCGGCAGCCCCCGGCGCCCGCAGCGGGCACAGGGCCCAGCCCGGGGCTGAGCAGGGCTCGGGGGAGCCGGGGGAGGCCGGGGGGGGCCCCAGCAGCGGGTCCGTCTCCTCCAGCTTGCGCAGCACCTCCAGGATCTGAGCTTTCTTCTTGAAGAAGGGGGAAAGGGCGTCCAGGGGAGCAGGGCTGAGCCCGGGGCTGCCCGACGGCACCGGTGGTATCACCTGCGGGGGCCGGGAACCGTCACCCCCTCCCCGTGCTGGGGATGGGGTGGAGGGGCTGGGAAAGGGGGATGCGCCACAGGGTGCAGTGGGATGAGGACGCAATGGGCAGATGGGCCTGGAAAGGGCAATGCCATGGCTCCAGGATGGGGACACCAAGGGCTCAGGGAGGGAGACAGAGGAGGGGACACTGTGGACCCCAAAAGCGGGGTACCACGGGCTGGGGACACCACACGCTTGGACAAGGCAACAGCAGGAGCCAGCCTGGAGGGGAGGGACAACAGGACGGGGAGGTTCGGAGACGCTGGTGCTCACCTCTGGCAGTGGGATGCAGCACCCGGGGGGCAGCGGGGGGGGCGGCTGCTCGGCACAGCCCGGCTCAGGGCTGCTGGGGGCCTCCGCGGGCACCGGCGGCAGCTGGAGATGGGGGAGGCAGCAGGTTAGGTTTGGGGTGGGGGCTTTGCCCTGTGCCCCCCCAGCACCAGCACAGCCCCGGCCCTACCTGGGGCAAGGATCCAGCCGAGAGCTGCAGCTTCTGCTGGAAGAGGTCGCTCAGCGCCTGGTTCTGCCGCTCCAGCTCAAAGACCCGTTTCTTCAGCTTGATGCATTCCTCACGCAGGTCCTGGATGGGGCGGGATGGGGAGGGATGAGCCAGGAGCCCCCCATGTCCCCTGATACCCCTCAGACCCCCCCCCCCCCGACACCCACCTTCTGGTTGAGCAATGCCTGCACCACATGGTTGGCGACCTGGGGAGCAGAGGGAGGAGCCTGGGTGAGGGGTGAGGGCACACACAGCCCCATGCCCAGCACACGTGTGTACACGCGTGTCACATGTGTGTGTCCTCCCATGATACCTCGTCCAGGCAGCGCTCATACGTCTCCCGCTGGTTCTCATTGGCCTGGGCCAGGGCTGAGTTCTCTGCCTGGGGACAGAGCAGGGACAGATCAGGGGGTGTCCCCCAGCCCGTGGTACCCCGCTTTTGGGGTCCATGGTGTCCTCTCCTCTGTCCCCCCGCCCTGAGTCCTTGGTGTCCCCATCCTTGAGCCATAGCATTGCCATTTCCAGGCCCTGGGGAGGTGGTGGAGGGGGACGGGCACCTGGACCCCCCCATGGCACCAAAGGGACCCTCCTCTGCCTGGTGGGGCGGGAGGCACATGGGGGCCATGGACAGCAGGGAACTGCTGCCCTCCACCATGGTGTCTGGGCATTGGCTCCATGGTAGCAGCCCCGGCTCCCGGTGGCCCCGGCTCCCGGTGGCCCCGGCTCCCGGTGACCGCGGTCCCCGGCCCCGTCGTACCTCCAGCTCCCGCAGCCGCTGCAGCAGCTCATGGCTGGTGCCCGTCTCGCTCCCGGCTCCCGGCACCTCGGCCACGCTCTCCGACATCGCGGGCTGCGGGGGGACACGCGTCGGGCCGGGCTCCCCGCGTCCCGCCCCCGGGTGGCTGGGCCCCCCCTTACCTCGCTCGGGGTTCCCCCGCCGTGTCACCTGCCCGGGAGGACGGCGCTGAGGATGGGGACGGGGCCTTGGGGGAGCCCCGGGGCTGAGCCCCGACCCCACCGGGACCCGGAGCCACAGGGACCCCCCCTGCCCCTTCCCGGGCGCGCGGGGACCCTGGGACCCGCCCCGGTCCCAGCACACCGGGATGTGCAGCACCCTCGGGGCCCGCACCGGGACCAGCCCCGGGGCACCGGGATGTGCAGCCCCCTCCCCAGGGGCTGGCACCGGAACGCGCAGCACCCGGTGCACAGGACGCCCGGGTGCAGACGGCCCCCCCCCCGGGTGCTGCACACCCCGCTCCCCCCCGGGCTCCCCCCGCCGCCGGTGCCGCTCACCCCGGAACAGGCACCGGCCCCGAGCACCGGCCCCGAGCACAGGCCCCGCGCACTCACGCCCGCGGCTCCCGGCGGCGCTGCTCGACCCCGTTCAGCGCGGCCCCGGGGCCGGTCCCGGCGGCAGCGGAGACTCCATCCCGGCCCGGCCCGGCCGCGCTATTGTTGGGAGGCGGCGGCCCCGGCTCCGCCTTCCCGCCGCGGCCGGGGAGGAGCCGGGGCTGCCACCGCCTCCGGTGCGCGGCTCCGCCAGCGCCGGCCCCGGAGAACCGGCGAGGGGGGGACCGGGGCACGGGGACCGCGGGAGAGGAAGCACCGGGCACCCCCGGGGGTACAGGGCGCCCCATGGAACGGGACCCCCCCTGGAGCACCCTTTGGACGGGGACCCCGGAGCCTGAGCACCCTTCGGGCTGTCCCCCGGGGCTCCAGGCACGGAGCCGACCCCGCACCCCACCGACCCGGGCCGGGGTTGGGGCTCACCCCGACACACACGGACCTCGCAGCGGCGATGCCGGGTGCACGGTGGGCACCGGAGGAGGCAGCGGGAGGGTCTGGGGGTGATGGAGGCGGCGAGGCCGGGAGGGAGGTTGGGGCACATCCCTGTCTCCCTGCGGGGGGGGCATCCCCGGTGCTGGGGTCATCCCCGAGCGAGCTCTGCCGCCTCCTCCCAAGAAACGCAACGAGAGCAGGAAAACAACCGGTGCCTCCGGCCCACTCGGGGCACGGGCACGGGGGGCCCTGTGCGATGCTCCCCCCGTCCCCACCGAGCCCCATCCCGTCACCCCAACCCGCTGGGCCGGTGACTTTGGCCACACACCCCCGGGATGCCGCCCGTCCCTGCACGGCAGCACCGGGTCCCCGCGCACGTGCTGTCCCCGTGTCCCCCCCCGGTGGGTCCCGGTGGTGCCCGCGGGCCCCCGCGGCTGCCCCGGCGCAGGAAGCGGCCGCGGCTCCGGCTGCGTCACGGGGGGAAGTGAGGCTCCGTCTGGAGGGGAAGAGCAGCCTGTGCCCCCCCCCCCGGGCCCCGCGGCGGGGGCACAACCGGGGGGGCCCCCATAGAGGGACGGTGCGGCCCGTCCCTGTCGCAGCACGGGTCCCCCAGTGGGTCCCCCCCCCACACCCGCAGCCCTGGGCACCCGGGCCGTGGCCCCATGGCATGGCCACGATGGGTGGCTTTGGCCTGTCCCACACCGGGAACATGGGGGTGACAGCCCCGAGTGTCCCCAACCCCGCTGGGTTGCTCCGGGACACGCTGCGGGCAGCCCAGGGACAGGCGGGATGCGCCAGGGACAGCAAGGACACCCTGGGGACAGGCGGGATGCAGCGGGGACAAGTGGGATGAGGCAGAGATACAGCCTTGGGGCAGCAGGGACATGTTGAGGACAGATGGGACACCCCAGGGACACTGGGGACAGACGGGGGGACACTGGGGACAACTGGGATGCAGTGGGGACAACTGGGATGCAGTGGGGACAACTGGGGACAGCCGGGGTGCGGTGGGGACAGCAGGATGTGGTGGGGACGACTGGGATGCAGTGGGGACAACTGGGGACAGCCGGGGTGCGGTGGGGACACTGGGGACAGCCAGGATGCACTGGGGACAGCAGGATGTGGTGGGGACGACTGGGATGCAGTGGGGACACTGGGGACAGCCGGGATGCACTGAGGACACCGGGGACAACCAGGATACACTGGGGACAACTAGGATGCAGTGGGGACACTGGGGGCAACTGGGATGCACTGAGGACACTGGGGACAACTGGGATGCACTGGGGACAGCGGGGACAAGTGGGTGGGATGGAGGGCAGTGGGGGACGCACTGGGGACACTGGGGACACGCGGGACACAGGCAGGACGCAGCGGGAAGAGCCGAGGCTCAGCCGCGTTGTACCGGGACCACCCCGGGATGCGCCGGGAGCACGCGGGATGTTCGGGGGCCACCAACCGGGGACACGCGGGAGAGGGGCTCCGGGGGCCACCGGCGCCGCGCGGGGGGGACCGGGACACCCCGCGCCGCTTCCCCCGGTCCCGGCCGCACGTCCCGGTCCCCGCCCCGCAGCGCTGCAGCGCGGCCTCCCCGGGACCCCCCACCCCTCCCCAGCCGCGGAGCGACCGGACTCACCGGGGGCTACGGCGGGGCGGCGGCGGCGGCGGCGCGGGGCGGCATGGCCGGGACCGGGAGCGGGGCTGGGAGCGGGGCTGGCCCGGCGGCGGCGGCCGCGGTGATGTCATGGCTCCACCGGGCCGGCTCCGCCCTGCGCCCCCGCCGCCGCCAATCCGCGCCCGGGGTCGGGGGGGGGGTCCCGGTGCTGCCGCCGCCGCATCCATCGGCGGGGCCCGGAGCTGCCCGGCACGGACCCGGTCTCTGTGCGCTCCCCCCCCCGCCCCGGTGCAAAGGAGCCAAACGCGGAACCCCTCCGGCAGCAGCACCGGGGCTTTGGGAGCAGACGGGTCTTGTGTGTCCCCCCCCTCCGGCTGCTCCATCCTCCCCCACCGGCCCCGTCCCACCCTCACACCGGGACACCAGACACGGACACCGAGCTCCATCGCTTTATTGTGGGGGTTCCCCATGGGAGGACACCCCCTCCCCATTACACCCCCCCCCGTGTCCCCCCACAGCGCGGACGGGGGTCCGGGGTCCCCACAGCTCCTGGATGAGGTCTCAGGTCCCGGCGCTCCCGGATCCTGGCCCCAGGCTCCCGTTGGCGGCTCCATGGGGCTGGG
Organism: Strigops habroptila; assembly: GCF_004027225.2. Classification (NCBI taxonomy): domain Eukaryota; kingdom Metazoa; phylum Chordata; class Aves; order Psittaciformes; family Psittacidae; genus Strigops; species Strigops habroptila. The sequence goes on along the minus strand of NC_044299.2, from coordinate 211,523 downwards.
TGGAGGCAGCGGCTTCCTCCGGTGCGAGGGGGCTCTGCTGGGACACAAGAGGCAGCGGGTGGGTGCGGGAGCACCGGGGGTGGCTGCAGGACCCCCCCGTCCCCGTCCCCTGTTGCTCCCGCTGGAATTGGCAATTCCATGAGGTGGGAGCGCCAATGGAGCGGGAGCAGTTTCCTTTGGGCTCCTGCTTGAAACCAACAGCTACAGCGAACTGGGGGTCTTCAGTGAGGGCCTGGGGGTGCGGAGCAGGGCTGGGGCTCCCACACACAGCAAGAGGGTGGCACCGAGCCACCCATGGAGCCAGGCCACCCCCTGGCACCCTAATGGCATCCAGACCCTGGGTGGAGCATCGCTGTGTGGGACAGAGCCCCTGCGTAGAGGCAGCTTCAACCCCATGGAACAGGGGCTGGGGGAGCCCCCGGGGCTGGGGGTGCTGGAAGAGGGGCCCCCGGGGCCGTACCTGCAGGTCGGTGCCCGGGGGGAAGCTGTGGCTGGAGGAGCTGCCCCGCTCCGAGGGCCCCGAAGGCTCCTCCAGGGCCAGGATGTCTATTGCGGCCTCGGCGACATCGCGGAGGGACTGATCCAGCGCCACGGAGGGGTCAAAGAGCAGAGGCGAGGGGGGACACTGGAGCCCGTCACCCACCACGTCCAGGTCCTGAGGACACACCAGCAGGAGCCCTTGGAGCCCATGGAGGTGCCTCCTCCAGGAGCGGCTCCAAAGGGCTCCGGTGCTTTTTGCTTTCGTTTAACCCCATTTCCGAGGGGTTTAAGATGAGCAGGGCAGAATAATCCAGGATTAAATCCCTCATGTATTCCCGATGGGAAAAGAAGGGGGAAAATCCTCTTTTGAAAGCCCTAAACAGGGATTTAAATGAGAGCACAGTGGTTTGGGGGGCTCTGATCCTTCTGCACCACCTCCCACCCCTGCACGTGGTCCAAGGGACTGCTCTGCCCTAAGGCAGGAGGAACCAACATAATCCCGAGCTATGGGGGGGGATTGACCCACAGAGCCCCACAGAGGGGGTTCGGGGGGGTTTGCTGCTGCGGCCCCCACTCACATCACTGAACTCCAGCGGGAGGCTCTCGGAGGGCTGGAGCTCGGCCGCGCTCAGGTACAGCTCGGTGGGGGCAGCGCCCAGCTCCTCGGGCCCCCCCGGGCCCTGCTCGGGCACGTACATGGGGGGGGGCAGGCGGAGGTGCAGGGGGCAGCTCGGCTCCTCGCCCAGGCTCAGGGGCACGGCCCTGGAGCAGGGCACGTCCTCCGAGCCCCGGCACGGCCTGAACAGCGCCTGGCTCGTGTCCTGGCAGATGTCTGTGGCTGGCGTCAAGGCAAAGGCAGAGCCAGAGGTGAAACACCCCCAAATGGGGTTAAATCCTGCCCCCCCCCGTTCATCCCAGGGCAGGAATCCCACCTCCAGCCCCTCACATGGAGCCATCCCAAGGGCACGGCTAAAGGCAGGACCAGCTACAACACACACACACACACACACACACACAATGCTCTGGCCACAGCCAGGAGCGGAGTTCGGCATTCCCATCTTCCCCGCGTTCCCGTCTTCCCGGTGTTATTTGCCTTCCCAAAGGCAAACCTGCTCCTGCCCGAGGTGTAAATGGGACTTCCTGCCTTTTGCCACACGCAGATCCACCAGCAGAGCTGCTGCCCAAGCCCGTGCTCGGGCCCCACTCACTCCATCTCCATGGGGGTGACAACCGGGAGCAGGTTTTGGGTGGGGGATCGAGACTTCCAGGTCAGACACATCCATATGACCCCCCCCGAGCTTCCAAAGCCACATCAAGCAGGGAAAGGCACCAGGTTTAACCCACTTTCTCAAGCCGTCCATAGGGCAGATGTGGAGGGGGAAGTGCCTCTGTGGGGGCACATCTGGATCGCTCTGGATAACCCCCAGCTCAAGCACTGCCTTTAGGGATGGGATAGCCATAAAGCCAAAAGGACAAGCTCTACCTGCAGCCCAGCACCGGGTCCAATCCCTTTCCTGCAGCCCAGCACCGGGTTCATCCATTTCCTGCAGCCCAGCACCGGGTTCAATCCCTTTCCTGCAGCCCAGCACCGGGTTCAATCCATTTCCTGCATCCCAGCACCGGGTTCAATCCATTTCCTGCATCCCAGCACCGGGTTCAATCCCTTTCCTGCATCCCAGCACCGGGTCCAATCCCTTTCCTGCAGCCCAGCACCGGGTTCAATCCCTTTCCTGCAGCCCAGCACCGGGATCAATCCCTTTCCTGCAGCCCAGCACCGGGTTCAATCCCTTTCCTGCAGCCCAGCACCGGGATCAATCCCTTTCCTGCAGCCCAGCACCGGGTTCAATCCATTTCCTGCATCCCAGCACCGGGATCAATCCTTTTCCTGCAGCCCAGCACCGGGTTCAATCCCTTTCCTGCAGCCCAGCACCGGGATCAATCCTTTTCCTGCAGCCCAGCACCGGGTTCAATCCCTTTCCTGCAGCCCAGCACCGGGATCAATCCCTTTCCTGCAGCCCAGCACCGGGATCAATCCCTTTCCTGCAGCCCAGCACCGGGTTCATCCCTTTCCTGCATGGGCAGGATCCAGCTCCTGGAAGAGGGCACAGGATGGGGCTGGCTGCGGATGCCACCAGCTCCATGGGGTTAAGCAAAGGGAAGGGGTGCTGGTGGCAGTGAAAGCTCAGCCCAAGCAATCCCAACCCCAACCCCGCTTTTCCCACTCTGGAGCTCTGGCTGCTCCCCAGGGATCCAGCCTGGCTCTGGTGTGACGTCCATGGCCACTGGAGAGGAACCACCAAAGCCAAAAGCTCCTCACAGCACCGAATGTAGCTCCAGCACCATCCAAACCTGCCCTGGGACACATCCACATGATCCCACTGGGACAGGGATTGTGCATCCCACTGGGAGGGTGATCCCAGGGGAATTCCAGCGCTGGCTCTCCAAAGCAAAGCTTCCTTTGGGCAATAAACCAGCTCAAAGAGGAACCCCCCAAGGGCTGCCCCCAAGGCAGGCTCCTGCTTCAGGCCCTTCAGCAGTGAGACCCCCCCGTCCTCCCCCCTCGTACCAGGAGCTGGTGATGCTGGAGGGAACTGGAGCCCCCCGGGATGCTCCGGGCAGAGGCTCCTGTTGCTCCCACACGAATTGGTTGTTCCATGGGGATGGGAGCACCAACAGACCGGGAGCAGCTTCCTCTGGGCTCCTGTTTGAAACCAGCGGCTACAGCAAACCGCCGGCCTTGATTGAGGGCCAAAGGAGGGACGGACACACGGTGCCAGCAGCCGGGAACACGGGATCAAAGGATACGGGTCAGGCAGTGCCTGGTCATGGGCAGGGACTGGTTGGAGCATCGCACGTCGTCCACGAAGGCCAAGCAGCGCTGGCTGGAGCGGGTGGTGTGGGCCTGCGAGGCAAGAGGAGGGCTCAGAGCTCCCAGCGCCCGGGTCCTGCCTCCAAACCAAGGCTCAGCGCCCCCCGGCTCCTCATCGTGTCCTTCTCCCTCCAGCTCCCGTCAGAGCTGAGCTAAGGCACGACTCGGCTGCAGGAGGGGGAACTTCCCGGACCCAGCTTAAGCCCGTCCCTGGAATGCTTGGAATTGTGAGGCAGCTCTGAAGCAGCGGCTGCGTTCAGCCTCGTGTGTATCCAAGGGACCCCCTTCTGCTCCCCACCAAACCAGCTGCCTCCCCACCCTCCGCAGCACCTCCCACCCCTTTTTCCCTGGGGAAACCCAGGCTCCCTCTGCCCGATCCCTCCTTTCCCAAAGGGCACGTTCCCCAACCCCCCCGTTTGAACCCCTCGGAGGTGCTTCAGGCAGCGCCACCGGGGCCGGCCCGCAGCCGGGCACCTCCGGAGGCCGGGATGGCGCCGGGCAGGGCTCCCGAGGGAGGGCAGCCGCGGGCTCACCTGCTGGGCCGTGCCCTCGGAGGCCAGGGCGCGGCGCTCGCGGAGCTGCCGGTGCAGCAGCGCCTCCGCCCCGTAGCGCTGCCGGTAGCGCCGCAGGCACTTGAGGCGCTTGAGGCTCTCCCGCTCCTTGGCCATGAGCCCCTCGGCGCCCGTCAGGAGGCTGCTGCCTGCGGGGGGGGGTGTGCAGGGAGGGGGGGGTCAGAGCATCCCCCCCCCCCCCCCGCCAGCCCATTCCCTCCCAGCGCTCCTGAGAGCGCCCAACGCAGCCGGGTTGGAGGCATGAGCTGGAAGCGCATCTGGTGGTGGCAAAGCAGATCCCGTCCCAAACAGCTTGGAATCGGGGAAGGGTTTGGGTTGGAAGGACCTTCCCAACGCCCCGTTCATGGCCAGGGACACCTTTACAACAAGGTGCTTTGGCCATTCCAACAGCAGAACAGAGGTTTCTCCCAGCCCAGCCTGCTCCTGGTGCCTGTTCTGGAAGCTTCCCTGAGCTCTCCCAGCTGTAATTACAGGGCCAGAGCTGCTTTTCCATCCCTGGGTGGCTATAAAGAGCTCTACCCAATTGTTACGTACCAAACGGCAGCTATTTTTACTGCTCCGTGGCCTTTTCCAGCAGCAGCTATTCCAAGGCCACGCCGGAGGGAGCATCCTTGGGGCTGGGATACTTGCCCCAGCGCGGCTCTGCCTCTGCTCAGCTCCAAACTCCCAAGAGCAAGGACAGGGAGGGACCCAACCGAAGTGCTTTTCCAAGGGGAAGCTGCACCCATGGCTCGGTGATCACAGCACACGGGGTGGAACCAACCTCTGCTGCCCCACAGCGGCCCCGAGGGCTCAATCCCTGCGGTGGTTAGAACCCCCGAAAGCAGGAAATCCCATCCAAAGCCAAGCACTTTTGTCTCAGGATTCCCTTTGTCCTCCCATTTCCTGAGCACTTGGAAGAGCAAAAGAACCTTCCCAACGCCACGACAGCATCCGCAGAACGAGGCCAGCCCCGAACCACCTTCTGTGGCCACGTTTGGGTCCTTCCCAAGGCAAACCCCCCCCGTGTGAAGAGCAGAGCCCCAGCACTTGCCTATGGCCTCGTGCTCGCCCTTGCGGCTGTGCAGGTACCGCCGCTTCTTCTCCTTCAGGAGGTGCTGGAGGCGCTTGAACTGGTCGATGTAGAGCGACTGGAGGCGGATGAGCTTCTCCCGCATGATGAGCGCCACCTCCTCGGCCGTGTACACCCCGGCGTGCCTGGGAAAGAGCCAGCAGCGCCCGCGGGGGCTCTTCTTCTCACCTGAGCCGTAGGTGGGAGGGGGAACAGGGGCTGGATGGCACAGAGCCACGGGGAGGAGCAGAATCGCTCCCTGGATGGGGGGGGTTGGTGAATGGAGGCTCCACACAACCATCAGAACAACGGGCAGGCCCAAGGCTTGGCAGCCCCGGAGCACCAAGTGCAAGTGCGCCGGCATTAACAGTACCCAACCCTTGGAGCACCCAGAGCAGGCAGCACCCTCAGCAGGCAGCACCCGGAGCACGCAGCACCCAGCTCACTTGAGGGGATCCTCCTGGTCGCTGTCGATGCTGTCGGCCTCGCTGTCCGGGTCCCCTCGCCACGTCTGCTCCACGGTGACAGGGTCCTGCTCCCCATCGCTCCAACTGTCCTCATCTGGGAGACACGTGGTGAGAGGACACTGGCCCCTCGTGCTGTGCCCCCCCCCCCCGCACCAGCACAGCACACACGGACCCCCCCCGGAGCTGCACGGCTCTGCCTCATGCAGGAGGCCACGAGGATGATGAGGGGCTGGAGCAGCTCCCATGTGGAGCCGGGTTGGGAACATTGGGGCTGGAGAAGAGAAGCTGCGTGGAGAGCTCAGAGCAGCTTCCAGGGGCTGGAGGAGCATCTCTTCCCCCTTGGAGATGCTCCCTTCAGCATGAAGGGGAGGGACCTTCATCAGGGATGGAGCGATGGGACAAGGGGTGATGGGTTCAAACTGAAACAGGGGAAGTTCAGGTTGGAGATAAGGAAGTTTTTCCCCATGAGGTTGCTGGGACACTGGGATGGGTTGAACGGAGCAGGTCTGGATGCTCCATCCCTGGCAGTGCTCAAGGCCAGGCTGGAGCAACCTGCTCTAGCGGAAGGTGTCCCTGCCCATGGCAGGGGTTGGAGCTGGAGGAGCTCTCAGGTCCCTTCACCCCAAGCCTTGCTCACACGACGCAGAAGGGATTTCTCGCCGCGCGGTGCTTACCCAGGATGCGACTGGCCTCGCTGCGGCTGCCCTCCGCGGGCTGAGCGCCCGCCTCGGCGCGGGCATAGGCACTCAGCTGCCACAGCAGGCTCTCGCTCCCTGCGCCGGCCTGCGGCTTCCTGCCCTGCGCCTGCAGCGCCAGCGCGTTCCTCCGGGCGTGCTCGGCACACAGCGAGGTGCTGCGGGGGAAACGGGGCGCTCAGCACGGCCCCAGCCCCCCAGCACCACGGCAGGATGAGCCCCCGGAGCCCGGGCAGTCCCTCTGCCTGCAGGTACACACAGCACCGCGGGCACCGGCGCTGCCACGGAGCTTTGTCCTTAAAGCCACCGGGGGGAGTTGTGCTCCCAACCATTGCCACAGTGCCCCGCAGCACATCCTCATGTCGCAGAGGGAATGAGACACCCACTGGCTCCATCCCCTGAGGGGAGCTGGGCCCTGCAGCTGCACTCGCTGAGCACCAAGAACTGCTCCAGCTCCTTCCCTCCCCATTTTATATGCTCCAGAGAAACAGAGGCACAACCAGGCCACCACGACCATCCCACCAGAGGCTCTGTGCTGAGGATGAGCCACGGGCACAGGCTCAATGAGCTCTGACCAGGACCCGCATCACAGGCACAGCGAGCAGGAGTGAGCCAACCCCACAGAGCAGCCAGCGCTCAGAGCCCTTCCCTGGCTTCAAAACACCTCCTAAAGAGACAAGCACTGGGCTGAGGAGCAGAAGAACGAGGAGGAGCTCCTCCTGCCCGGCGCGGGGGGCACTCACCCATCCTTCTTCTCCGTCTTGGGCGCCGCGTTGGGGCAGCGCCTCCCGTTCTTGGCCGACACGTAACTGCACTGCTTGAAGGGGGCGGTCCTGTCCTCCAGGATGTGCTTGATGCAGAAGTCCTGCCCGTCCAGGCGGGGCTGGGAGCAGGCCCGCGGGGTGAACGCACACGCCAGCGGCTCCTGCGCCCGCGGCACCGGCGGGAGGCGCCCGCGGCTCGATGGCAACACGTGGATGCGGATCCGGTTCATGCTGCCGAGCTGCGGAGGGACCGGGAGCTCAGGGGGGGACACGGGAGCTCAGCATCCCAACCCGGCCCCGCTCCCGGTGCCACCCCCGCCCCGGTGCCCATCCCCTGCTCCGGTCCCTCCGGGCACGTCCCCGCGTCCCCGGTGCCCCCCCCCCCCCGCCCATCCCGGTCCATCCGGTCCCTTCCGCCGCACACGTGCTCCGCCGCCCGCCCCGCGCCCCGGCCCCGCGCATGCGCAGGCCCCGCCGCCCGCCTGCCCCCGGCGCCGCCATTTTGTCCGCGGGCGGCGGGCGTGAGGGGAAGCTCCGGAGAGCGGCCCGGGCGGCGCGGCCGGGCCGGAGGGCGGCGGGGGGGGCGGTCCCGCGGCCGGGGCGCGGTGCAGGGGCCGGGGCAGCGCGGAGGTGCCGCGGGGAAGGGCTGCGCGGGCCGCGCTGGGGACGGGCGCCGCCGCCGCCATCTTACCTCGCTGCCGTCCGGCCTCCCTGCTGCCTCAGCGCACGGCCCGCCCCGACACCTCATTGGCCCGCCAGGCAGCCAATCAGCGGTGGGCGCGGAGGGGGGCGGGAGCAGCTGTCGCTCCGCAGGGATTAGCCACGCCCCCCAGGGTCACGTGTGGGCGGCGTGGCGGGAAATCGACACGTGTGCTTGGCGGGACCGGGGCACCGCGGGGCGGGGGTGACCGGTCACCGGGGGTCCGCAGCCGTACAACCGGGCTCGATGCGGAACAAGAGCTTCCCAAGCGCACGGGGACAGGAGTTTATGGGAGGGTGGGAACGCTGCTCCCTCCGGATCAAGCCCCGCACGGCCAGCACCCGGCATGGGGCTGCTCTGCCCCGGGGGGTGCCCCCGGGTGCGATCCCACCCCGTGCCTGAGCCCCTTGCTGCTCCCTGCCAGCCTCTGGGCTCTGCCCCAAAGAGCGGCCTCACACCAAGTGTTCAACACCACCCACCCCAACACACCCCCTAAAAGCCCCGTTCCCGCTGGTGGTGGGTCTGGAAGTGGGATCTGCAGCAGGGGGTGAGGGACGGAGCCAGGCTCCCAAAAGCAGAGCAGCTCCATCACCCCCACTCCCTGCCCTCCCCTTCATCTCCCAACCCACTTATCCCCCCCAACACCACCCTCCCCCCGCGGATTAAAGGCAACAAAGCACTAAAATATAAGTTACTGCTTAAATTATTTGTAAAACGTCTTAAATTTTCTGTGACATCTTTTAAATACCCCCCAGATTCCCCCCCCTCACACACACACATGTGTGTTCCCCACGGGGGGGCAGGGACCGAGCCCCCCACTAACTGCAGGTCAATGGGGGGAGGGGGGAAGGGGGAGGGAAGGAGCAAGGACCAGAGCAAGGGGGTTTGATCCTTTCACAGCTTCACCAACGCCCGCTCTAAATAGCAATAATAAAAGTTATATTATAATAAAATAGTTCTCTCGTGAGGCAGTGGAGCCCAAACAGCCCTTTGGGGCAGCCCAGGGCTGCTGGGCCGACTCAGTAGTAAAAAGGGGGGGTTTTGGGGGGAGGGGGTGGGTTTACTTAGGCAGAGGGGGCAGCGGGGGGGGCGGTTCTGACGGCAGCGGAGGGGGCCGGGGTTTGTCCGTGCTTGGGGCCGCTCTGGCGCTGCTGGAAGGCCGGGGGGGGTTCAGGAGCTCCCCATAGGAGTGGAAGTCGAAGGCGGGCGGGGGGGTGGGCTGCATGCCCTGTGCGCTCAGCAGCGAGTGCAGCATGTTCACTGTGTCCTGGTAGTCACTGGCCTGGCTGGAGCTGTGCCCGTTGGCCCCCGAGGGCCCCTTGTCCAGTTTGCTGTGGGGCCCCCGAGCTTTGCCAGCAGCGGCGAAGGGGAGGCCCCCCCCGTCCGTGGGGAGATGGGGGTACGGGAAGGGCGCCCCGGGGCCTTTGGAGGCTTTGCTGCCTTTGGGCTGGTGCTCGTGGGCTGCGGTGGTTGCCTCCTCGGGCAGAGGCCTCTTGCGGGACGAGGAGGAGGAGGAAGAGGAGGAGGAGGATGAGGAGAGGGGCCCGTAGCTCTTGTGGGGCCCAGCCCCGGGCTGGCCGCTGTGCTTAGAGTCCCCGGGGCGCTTGGCGAGGGCGCCGCTGGGCCCGGCGCCGAGCTGGGGGGGGAAGTGTTTGTGCGAGTGGTGGTTGTGGTGGTGGTGGTGGTGGTTGGAGGAGTGGCCCTTGTGCTTCTCCTTGTGCTCCCGGCTCTTGCCGCTGCTCTCGTCCGAGGAGCCGTGTCTGTCCCCGGCCGCCGGCACCTTGATGCGCATCTTGATCTCCTCCTGCTTGGAGGGCAGCGGCCTGTCCCCGGCGCCACCGGCCACCGGGAGCCGCAGCTTCAGGGCTGAGGCTTTGTCCCCCTTCTCGGGGTTCTCGGGGCCTCCGATGGGGATCTTCAGGATGATGGGAGAGGGGTCCCTGTCCTGCGCCTCCCGCTGCTGCTGCACCAGCAGGTTCTGAGCGGCGTAGGCATACTGGGACCTCACGTTGGCCTCCATGTTCTCCAGCTGCCTCTTCTGCGCCGCCAGCTCCTCGGCGTGCTTGGCCCGGTACTCCTTGAGCGACACCTTGGCCGCCGGCGTGTTCTTGCTGCCCTGCTTCTGATAGGCGGCCCCATCCTGCTGCCCGGGGTGCTCAGCACCGCAGCTCTCACTAGTCCGGTGGCTCTGGGCTGGCTCCAGTTTGGGCGGGGGGTACCAGTGCTCCTGCTGCTGGGACACGTCGCTGCTGCTCTGCTCGCTGGGGGACTCGGCTGAGGGTGGCAGCGCGGCTCCGGCGCCGGCCGTGGAGGACGTGGACATGCTCATCAGACCTGCGATGTTCATGTCCGAGCTGTTGTTCCTGGAGATCATGTTGAGGATGGTCTGCTCCGACAGGCTCTCGTCGTCGCCGTGTTCGTCGGCCTTGGACTTCCGGGCTGCTTGGGAGGCCTGGGGGAGAGCACGGAGTCACTTGGGGCTGGCCCCACGGCTGCTGGGGGCAAGCTCGCACGTACAGACCCGCTTTGGCCCCATCCCTGCTTGTGGGAGAAGCCCCCAGCCCGGTGGCGAGGTTGAAACCCCAACATCTCCCTTCGCCACACAGCAACCGGAGCCGAATTTGGTGCTGGAGACGCATTGTTCCCACTGCCCCCCCAGGTGCCACACGGAGGACACCAGGGCACGTCCTTACCCTCCAGTTGCGGATGCGCTTGAGCCGGCTGGGAGTCTTCTCCAGGATCTGCAGGAACTCGTGGGTCAGCTCTGCAGAGGAGACACAAAGGCAGAGGCCTGGGTGAGGCACAGCCGGCACAGCACCGCTCAGGGCAACCCCTTCCTCACTGCTGGCTGGAGCTACTGCTGCCACGGAGCTGCTGCAGGAGGGGGAATGCTGAGAGCTGCTCTCACTGACCACGCTTAAACTCATCTCACTCCGTGCCTTTTGCCATCCCTGTTGCACCACAGAAGCTGCTGCTGCTGCTGCACTGAAACCTCGGCAAGACCTGAAGCCCTGGAGTCCCTGCAGCGCCCATTGGCAGACCCAGGACCAGAGATGCCAACACAACGTAAGAGCCTTTGTTTTGGGGGGGAAAAAAACCTCGCTCCCAAACTTACCATCTAAGAGCTCCAGAGTTACAGTGCCATCAACGTATTCCCACCAGTGCTTCCCGTCCGTGGAGACTGGGATCTCCCAGTTGGACCACTTACAAGCCAGGTGGATACAGACGCAGGCCACAACGGGAGGGGTGTACTGCAGGCTGAAGGTGGTCAGATGCAGGCTGACGGCACCAGCAGGGAGAGAGAAACAGAAAGCCATGAAGTGCCCAGCCTGACCCTCAGCACTCACCAGCGCCCACTGAGCACGGCACGAGGTGGGGACATGGTGGGGACATCCCTGCGGGGTCCTGCCCCCGCTCCGACCCTGCGCTCGCCATCCCTGCTCCTGCTGCGGCTCATTTCGGCTCCAGGCAGCTCTGGTCACGGCTCTGCCAGCCCCGAGCCCTGCTGAGGGCTCTGCTCCAGCCAGTTCCAAGGGCAGCTCCGGGGGTGGCTCTTCCCAAGTTCAGGAAGAGCGCTGAAGCTGGGGGTGGCACCAGCGGGACGGGGGGGCCCAAGGGACAGCTCAGCCACCAGCACCCGGAGGTGTGAGAGGGGAGAAGCGATGCCCTGAGCACACATCCTGCTCTCTACCTGCAGGAACGTGGGGTCCCGTCGGGCTCAGAGCCCCTGGAGCAGGGAGCATCCCATGGGAATGGCAGGACCTGCACCTCCTCCCCACGCTCGGGTCGGGGCACACTGCTCAGGGCAATGCGGAGGGGCAGAGAGCTGCAGGTCACTGCTCCTCCGGAGCACCACGGAGCCAAAGGCAGGGAACTGGGAGCCTTTGGCCGCTCTGCCAAGGTAAGAAGTGGAGCTGGGTTCTCAGGGAGCCCTGGGCCGCCGCCAGAAGGAAACCAACGTTAAGACATCTCTATCTGCCTGCTCGATCCAATTCCTCCCTTCAGCACCTCCCTCTGGGCTCTCCTGGCACCACGGGAAGGCCACACGGAGGCTGCATTTGCTCCTTTCTGCCTGGGTTTCTGTCCGTTCCAACCTTAGCTCCTGATTCCTTGGGTTTGCCATTGCTGCTGCAGGGATAAAGCCCGTCACGGGGATGCCTTTCCCTCCACACACACGTTACCAACAGCACCTTCCCTCCGGAAACCCACACGGAGCCCTCGGGTTAGAGACCGCCTTCACCAACCACTCACCCTGGGCCACGGGCTGGGAACCAGCCTCCGCCAGGGCCTATCCCAGCTCTTCCCTCCCATCCCATCACTCCTGGGAGCTCTTTGCCACGGCCGCACCTCGCCGTGTTCCCAACGTGAGCTCCTGAGGCTGCTCATCCAGGGGAAGCAATGCTGGGAGCAGCCCTGCAGCGAGGACCTAAGGCCACAGCTCTCCCAGTGGGGAACCCAAAGGCTTTCTGGTGCTCCCAAGGCTCCGCTCTCTGGCCAAGCCGGAGCAAGACTCTCCTTTTCCCTTGGGAGGCCTCACGCCTGCATCCAGCCACCCCTTTATCCTCTACAGCAGCCTTTTTGGGGTACAGCCGCTCCCCGGGGCCGACCTGCAGAGCGCCCAGTTCGGGGCTAACTCTGCCATGAGACCCAACCCTTGCACCTCCAGCCCCGCTCTGTGCTCTGGGTGCGGGTTCGAGCCTTCCCAGCTGCCTCGCTCCCCGCACGAGCGGGTTCTGAGCAGCCCATCCTGATGCTGCGGCTGGTTCTGAGCAGGAGGAAGGGCTCGGGGCCGAGGCCAGTGGCTCCGAGGCTGCCCCGTGGTCTCTGGTGCCACTTCTCCTCCAGTTTCCCCTCTGCCAAATATGAAGCGATTGTAAAGTAATAACCTGTTGGTAGCCATGAAATAGGAAGTTTGGGCCAAGTCCTTGCTGGCTGCAAGAGAAAAGGAAAGAGCAGGGGCTCAGTGTGTGTAAACTGAGGGATTTTGCTGCCTTTCAGCCCGAAACAGGCCGCTCAGCACCACCCCCCCAGTGCGAGTGCCCCACAGCAAGCGGGGTTCGGAGCCCCGTGCACCCGCGGGTGCTGCAGCAGAGCCCTACAAGGGGGTTCCCCGGCGGAGGTGAGGGTCCCCAGCACCCACCTCGCACCAACTGCGTGCACTTCACCACGTGCGTATGGGGGTGGTCGATGGTGATCTCAAAGCCTGGAAGGAGAAGACAATGTGGCCATCAGAAACCCATGGACCTCGTTGAGGGGGGGGCCAAGGCTTCCTCGCCCCCCCCACAGCCCCTGCTCTGCTCGTGGCCACAGCACTTGGCTTCTGCAGCCACCGAGCCTGAAGCTGCTGCTTCCAGACCTCCAGCAGCAGCTTGAGAGACCTCCCTGCAACCGAACCAGCTCAGCAAGAGCAGGATAAAGCCTCTTAGAGCAGCTGGAAGGAAGGAGGAGCCAATGGCATCTGCTCAAAGGCATCTGCCACCCAGAAAGCCAAGAGCCAGCAGCCGCCCTCCCTTTGAAGGAGGCTCCAGCATCGCAGAGCTTCGGCCTCACTGCTCCTTCCTATTCACTTTGGGCACGAAGCTCTAAAGGGGGGGGGGGGGGAAGTTCGGCTCAGTCCATGTGTGCAGCACATTTGCTTCTTCCCATGGGGAATGCTTCCTCCCATGGGGAATGCTTCCTCCCATGGGGAGTATTCTAGAAGCAGGAGGATGTTGAAAGGGCAAGAGGAGAAGCTGCAGTTTGGCCCCTGCTTGGCCAGCACCAGCCCCTGTGCTCCTGGGGGCCTCTGCTCGGAACCAAGGTGGAGGGAACAGAGGCCCCCGGAGGGTTGGGAATAACCTCCTGCAAAGGGCCTCTGGAGCGGAACACGTCGCTCCACGTCCCTTTTAGGAAGGAATGGGAGAACGGATCCAACGGAGGCTCCAGCTTCTGCTTCCATAACACACAACCCCCCCCCCCCAAAACCTGTTGCTGGTGGGGTTGTTGCTTCATATTCAACCCAGTAACCTCCAAGCCAGGCTCTGTTAGACCTGGCTCAGCACAAGCTGTTTCCCAGCACCAGGAATTATGGAGGATTATGGAGTTCAACAGCACAACGGGGGCCAAGCAGCACAAAACCTGCTGTGGGAGGGGGGAAAAGAGACGACGGCTCCTGGGTTACACCTGAGACAAGGAGAACGGGGGGGGGGGGTGAAAGGAGGGTTTGATGCCTGGCTTCCTGCTGCGGAGAAGACCGTGGTTAAAACTCTTGGCTCTGCAGAGCATTCCTGGCTCTGGGAATGCCGGGCTGCTGTGGAACACTCACCCAGGGTCTGGAGGATGATGCTCTCTAGAATGACCAGGTCTTGGGCTTGCTGCAGATAAGCCTGGGTGGAGAGGACAGCAAGTTACTCACGGTGTAACCCTGCACGTCGCTAACACCAACGCAGCCAAGGGGAATCTTTGGCACACGGGGGGAGGCAGCCCAGATTCCCGGCTGGAAAAGAGGCAGCAACGGCCCCGCTCCCTGCTAGTGCTCCTGCTTGTCCCAGGGAGCCTCTCGGTGCTGGTCCCTCACAGCGTGCGGGCAGCACAGGGATCTGCTGCTTCATTTCCCCCCAGCTTCCCTGGAGAAAGCTGCTCCAGAGCCGAGGAATCGATGTGTGGGGACAGCCACATCCACACCCTGCCCCACGCACGCTGTCACACAGCAGAGGCCAGGAGAGAGGAGCCCTTTAGGCGCTGAGCATCCCCGTCCCCCCCATTCCCAACATTCCCATCTCCCCACTCACCTCACTCTTGGGTTCCAGAGGCGCTTCCAAGGGGTGCAAACAGGCTCGTGCCACCTTGATGACATGCTCCAGCTTCCGAGGCTGCTCCTCCACCTTGGCTGCCAGGAAGAGCGCGGCTGGAACCACGGCCTGCAGCGGGGCAGATCCACCCGTTTTCCACGAGTTAGGAAGCGCCGAGCAACGGGGCGAGGCTCGAGCTCCACTTCGAGAGCAGGTAACGCCGCCAACCCACCCCCCCCGCGGGGAAAAGGGGCTCCCAAGGGCGCTGCTCCCCCCATGCCGCCCCCGAGGCGGGGTCCCCGCGCCCCCCCGGGCCGCAGCACTTACGTTGCGGTGGAACTGGGTGAAGGACTGCACCATGTAGAAGCGGTGCATGTACACGATGGCCGTGTTGATGGTCAGCTGCGACCTGATGGCGCCGTTAAGGAAACACACACACACCGCGCTGAGTACCGCCCGCATCCCCCCCCGCACCCCGGCCCCGGCGCTCCCGCTGCGGGCCCCGCCGCTCCCCGCCCCTCAGCGGCGGTTACCCGGGCGCAGGCCGCGCGGCCTAGCGCAGGCCGGATACACGTTGAGGCGCTGCCCCATTTCCTGCAGCAGGTTGGCCGCCTGCTGCCGGTACGAGAGCTCCTTGTCGGGGTCGAGCCCGGCGCGGCGGGAAGGGCTCCGGTCCAGCTGCTCGCGGCTGAAGTACCAGCGGCGCCCCGCCGAGCCGCCGGCCCCGCCGCCCGCCGCCGCCTCCATGGCGCTCTGCGCCCGCGCACGGAGCGACGCACGCACGGCCGGCGTGATGGCGTCACACAGCCGCGGCCGCGCGCACGGACGGGAGGGGCAGCGAAGGAGAGGAGCCGCGCATGCGCAATTGGAAATCACACACACACCCCCCAACCCCCTCCGGTACCGGGACCCCCCCCCTCCGGTACCCCCCCCCGCACACGCCAGGCCCCGGCTCGTATCCAAAGTGAGTTTTATATATAATTTATCTGTACACACATAGGACAAAGTACCTCAGGTCTGTGCTGGGGGGGGAAAGGGGGATGAAGGGGGGGGGGGACACCGGTGTGCCCCCCCCTCGGTTTTCCCCCTTCCCCCCCACACCCCCCAAAAAAAAACCTGCTTCAGAAACCGCGAAAATTAAGGAAAAAAAATCAAAAAAATAAAAAAAAAAAGTCACTTCATGATTTTTTTGCATTTAAAAGGGGGGGGCGCCCCCCCCCATTGGCAGCCCCAAGGCTGGGAGGGGGTGTCACGGCGGTGCTTCGCCTGCCCCCCCCCCCCCGGGCAGGCGGCACTTCAGTTTGGCACATGGAGGGGGTCACCCCCAAACACCACCCCCACCCCCCCCAAGCCCCGGGGGGGGCCCATCCTTTGGCACATGGACGGGGGTCAATGGGGGGGG
Organism: Strigops habroptila; assembly: GCF_004027225.2. NCBI lineage: Eukaryota > Metazoa > Chordata > Aves > Psittaciformes > Psittacidae > Strigops > Strigops habroptila. The sequence goes on along the minus strand of NC_044299.2, from coordinate 195,753 downwards.
GCTGCACCCCGATACCCCCCCCCCTTTTGTGTCCATTTCTCCCTTTGTTTCTGGTTTAAATAGGTGGATTTGGGGGTTTTCCCTCTTTTGGGGAGGGGGCAGGACCCTCCCGTGCCCCCCCCCTAACTCCCCCCGGGGCCGGCATTGAGGAAGTACGTGGTCATCTCCCCCTTGCCCTTGACCTTGACCAGCCCCCGGCACTCCAGCGCGTAGCCCTTGGCTGCCAGCACTTGGTACAGGTCCGTGGTCACCTAAAGGGGGGGGACAATGGGGTGATGAGGGGGGGCAATGGGGCGGGCGGGGGGGGGGCACGGGGGGGGCCCGGTGCCGCTGACCTGGATGCGGTCGGGGACGCCGGTGCTGTCCATGCGGCTGGAGACATTCACGGTGTTGCCCCAGATGTCGTACTGGGGCTTGCGCGCCCCGATCACCCCCGCCACCACCGGGCCCATGTTGAGCCCTATGGGGACAGGGGGTCAGTGGGGGGGGGAGAGGGGAAAGAGGGGCAGGGAAAGGGGCGGGGGGGAGGAAGGGGTTGGGGGTGCTTGGGTGGGGCAAAGGGGTTGAGGGGGCAAAGGGGGGCGCAGTGGCAAAGGTGGAGGGGTCTATAAGGGGGGTATAAGGAGGTGCATAAGGGGGGTATAAGGGGGTGTATAAAGAGTATATGAGGGGATGTATAAGGGGGGTGTATAAAGGGGTGTATAAGGGGGGTATAAGGGGGGACATAAGGAGTGTATAAGGGGTGTATAAGGGGTGTATAAGGGGGGACATAGTATAAGAGAAGTGTAAGGTCTGCGTGTGCAAGGGTACAAAGGGGGTGCAGGGGTACAAAGTGGGGTGCGGGGGTACAGAGAGTGGCGCAGGGGTACAGAGGGGGTGCAGGGGGTACAAAGCGGGGTGCAGGGGTGCAAAGCGGGGTGCAGGGGTGCAGAGGGGGGTGCAGGGGTACAGAGGGGGTGCAGGGGGTACAAAGCGGGGTGCAGGGGTGCAAAGCGGGGTGCAGGGGTACAGAGGGGGTGCAGGGGTACAAAGCGGGGTGCGGGGGTACAGAGGGGGTGCAGGGGTACAAAGCGGGGTGCAGAGGCACAGGGGGGTGCAGGGGCACGGGGGGTGCAGGGGCACGGGGGGTGCAGGGGTTACAAAGCGGGGTGCAGGGGCACGGGGGGGCGCAGGGGTTACAAAGCGGGGTGCAGAGGGGGTGCAGGGGCACGGGGGGGTGCAGGGGCACAAAGCGGGGTGCAGGGGCACGAGGGGTGCAGGGGCACAGAGGGGGTGCAGGGGCACGGGGGGTGCAGGGGCACGGGGGGGTGCAGGGGCGCGGGGGGTGCAGGGGTTACAAAGCGGGGTGCAGGGGCACGGGGGGGGTGCAGGGGCACGGGGGGTGCAGGCCGCTGACCGATCTTCATCTGGAAGTTGTTGAAGGAGTGCTCGTTGATGTACTTCATCTGCTCCATGAGCTGCATGGCGTAGTCCGCCAGCGCCGCGATGTGGCTGCGGCCCTCGCGGTCGTAGGTGGCGGCGTTGAGCCCCGAGGCCGCCATGTACGTGCTGCCGATGGTCTTGATCTTCTCGAGCTGCCGGTACCGCTGCTCGCTGATGATCTGGGGGGGGGCACAGCGCGGTAACGGCACCGCCACGGCCCCGGGGACCGAGAGCTCCGTCCCCGTGTGCTCCATGCCCTGCACCCCATCCCCTGCACCCTATCCCTGTGTGCCCCATCCCCTGCACCCCATCCCTGACAGCTCCATCCCCTGCACCCCAACTCCTGCACCCCATCCCTGTGTGCTCCATCCCCTGCACCCCATCCCCTGCACCCCCCCCTGTGTGCCCCATCCCCTGCACCCCGTCTCCTGCACCCCATCTCCTGCACCCCATCCCTGTGAGCTCCATCTCCTGCACCCCATCCCCGAGAGCTCCATCCCCAGCACCCCATCCTCTGCCCTGCATCTCCTGCACCCCATCCCCTGCCCCCCATCCCTGTGAGCTCCATCCCCTGCACCCCATCCCCTGCCCCCCATCCCTGTGCACCCCATCCCCTGCACCCCATCCCTGTGAGCTCCATCCCCTGCACCCCATCCCTGTGCACCCCATCCCCTGCACCCCATCCCCTGCCCCCCATCCCTGTGCGCCCCAGCCCCATGTGCACTGTCCCCTGCCCCCCAGCTCCATGAGCTCCATTCCCTGCTCCCCAGCCCCTCTACCCCCCCATTCATCCCATCCCTGTGCGCTCCATCCCACAGTCTCCCCACGGCCTCTTCAGCACCCCACCAGCTGCCCCCCATCAGCTGCCCCCCATCAGCTGCCCCCCATCCTCCTCACACCCTTCCAGCCCCCCATCTTCTTGCGTCCCATCCCCGTGCACCCCACACACGGCCTCTTAGCACCCCGTCCTGGTGCGCTCCAGCTCCAGCACCCCATCCCGCGGCCCCCGGCCCCGCCGCCGCCCTGGGGCACCTCGTCGAAGTCGGCGATGATCTCGTTGAGCAAGCGCAGGCACTCCACGCCCTCGTTGTTGGCCTCCAGCTCCACGTAGAACTCGGAGAAGTTGCTGATGGAGGCGAACATGACGGCCACGCACTCGCAGGACTGGTAATAGAGCTCGTCGTTGCGCCGCTCCCGCGCCAGGAAATGCGCCGCCACGTCCTTGGGCAGGATGTTGTGGAGCAGCCGCCGGTTGTAGGCCTGGAGCTCCTCCATCTCCTCCTTCTCGCCCGTGGCCTGCGGCGCACAGCACCACACGGGATCGGTGCCGGGGGCAGGAATGGGATTGGGCCCGGGGATGGGGATGAGATCGGCCCCGGGGCACGGGGATGGGATCAGTCCTGGAGCTCCGGGATGGAATCGGTCCCAGGGATGGGATCGGTTGTGGGGATGGGGATGAGATTGGTCCCAGGGTGCAGGGGTGGGATCAGTCCTGAGGATGGGATCGGGATCAGTTCCAGGGATGGGGATCGCTCCTGGGGTTGGGATCGGGATCAGTCCCAGTGCTCAGGGGTAGAATCAGTCCTGGGGATGGGGATGAGATTGGTCCCAGGGTGCAGGGGTGGGATCAGTCCCGAGGATGGGATCGGGATCGGTTCCAGGGATGGGGATCGCTCCTGGGGTTGGGATCGGGATCAGTCCCAGTGCTCAGGGGTGGAATCAGTCCTGGGGATGGGGATGAGATTGGTCCCAGGGTGCAGGGGTGGGATCAGTCCCGAGGATGGGATCGGGATCAGTTCCAGGGATGGGGATCGCTCCTGGGGATGGGATCGGGATCAGTCCCGGTGCTCAGGGGTGGAATCGGTCCTGGGGATGGAATTGGTTCTGGAGATGGGGATGGCATTGGTTCCGGGAATGGGATCAGGATCAGTCCCAGGAATGGGATTGGGGTCGGTTCCGGGGATGGGATCGGTCTTGGTGCTCAGGGATGGGATCACACCCGGGGATGGGATCAGTTCCGGTCCCGGTGCCCCCCCCCCCAGCACCCCCAGATCCACCTGGAGCTTCCAGAGGAAAGTCGAGGCGCGCGGTGGACTCGACCTGCTGCGCGTGCAGGTACAGCGCCAGCGCGAACAGCGCCAGCACCGCCGGCGTGACGATGCGCAGCGGCACCTTCCCCTGCGCCGCGCTGCAGGCACCGCACGGTGTCACCCCGGCCCGCCCCGGGACCCCCAACCTGCCCCCGACCGGCCTCGGGGACCCCCAACCTGCCCCCGGCCCGCCCCCGGGACCCCCCAACCTGCCCCTGACCGGCCTCGGGGACCCCCAACCTGCCCCCGACCCACTCCAAGGACCCCCAACCTGCCCCCGGCCCGCCACGGGGCCCCACAACCTGCCCCAAACCCACCCCAAGGACCCCCGACCTGCCCCAAACCCACCCGGGACCCCAACCTGCCCCCGGCCTGCCCCGGGGCCCCCCAACCTGCCCCCTGCCTGCCCCCGGGACCCACCCCATCTACCCTGACCCGCCCCGGGACCCCAACCTGCCCCCGGCCCG